>NC_061121.1:25487017-25492265 GCF_002878395.1 Capsicum annuum | reverse complement strand
AGCCAATACAAATTTAAAATTTGAAATTCAAATTTCAAGATTTTCATCTTTCCCAAAACCTAAAATCCTAAATTATTCTCATTATGATTTTTTTAGTTATCCCATAAAATAACATGTGTTCAATTAAAGTAGAACAGGGGAGTAATAGCTTTCTTACTTCAGATGATGTTGGTATTTTTGAAAATATAATATCAACTTTGAGCATTTTATAAATGATCCAAAGATATATATAGTCATTTTAAGTACGCTTCTTTATGATTTTCTAAGCTACTAGTTTAGATGCACGCGCTTCGCGCGTGTATCTCACTTTAATGAATTCAAATGTTACACTAAATAGGATATTTGGTTAAATTGATAAAGATGTGTATAATAGTCAAATTCAACATCTTTTGAATAAGTAAAGATGGAGAATTTATTTAATTATAATAATAGAGATATGAAAACAATACAATTAAATCTAACCTAAAAAAATTTCAAAGCCAACGGACATTCATCTACCACCTATATACTACAACAAAATAATATGATACTTTACCTAAAAAAAAATTTCAAAGTCAGTCGATATTTATCTACCACTATAAATTATAACAAAATAATATGATAAAATCGATATTAAAACAACACAATTAAACCTAACATTTATACACAAAAATCTTTCAAAGCTAATCAACATTCATCTACGACCTGTAAAGTACCATCTAAAACTACCACAAAATAATAAAATAATAGAGATATTTAACTATATAGTTAAACCTAACCTTTACCTAGAAAAATTCTTCGTAGTCGACCGATATTAATCGACTGCTTGTAAATAAAAATAAAATAGTACAATAATAAAGGTATCAAAACTATGTAATTAAAACTAACATTTACATAAAAAATTCCTCAACACCAACCGACATTCATTTACGATCTATAAACTACAATAAAACAATATTATAATTTGCTTTCATAAAAATTCTCAGATTATGCAACTTTTCGCTCACCATCACCATCTACTTAAATCAATGAAGCTATTTTTTTAAAATAAAAAGTCATCTGACAAAATAGAGAACTAAAAAGAAGGAGAAATAATGCAGTAAAAATATTTAATATGAGGTATTTTAGTTGTGATATTTAATTAGAAAAATTACAGAAACTAGCATCCTTAAAACTATAATTACAATAAATAGCAACACTTTTTTAAAATTACAACTTATAGCAAAAGTAACAATATTTTACCCACTTCATAGTAATAGAAGAATATGTATTTTTTAGTTGTACAAATGTATTTATGATTAATACATATATATTTGTATATGTATTTATATAGCAACATTTTACTTAAATACAAATACAATTTGTTATTTTTCGTAATTATGAAACTGTTGCTATAAAAGTTATAATTAAGGCTACAGAGTTGCTATTTCTGAAGTTTTCCCTATTTAATTCAACTAAGTAA
The DNA here is from genome assembly GCF_002878395.1 of Capsicum annuum. NCBI lineage: Eukaryota > Viridiplantae > Streptophyta > Magnoliopsida > Solanales > Solanaceae > Capsicum > Capsicum annuum. The sequence continues at coordinate 25,490,824 of NC_061121.1, read as the reverse complement.
AGGATTAGTATAATATACAATGCTAATTGAAATCCTAAAACTTAGGAAAAGAACGCGAGAAGTAATATACAATTATAAATTAATTGAAATCCTAAAGAAAATATAGTAGAGATTGTATTTATTTGCCAAATATAAGGTACTATAATTAGGACTTCTTTAACAATGCTGATTTTTTATTTTTTCAAAAATATATATTATTAGTATTTATATATAATTATAATTTTAAAAAATAGTAAAAAGACAATTTTGTCTACATGAGAGTATTTTAATGAGGAGTAAAAATTTCAAATCACTTTTCTAATGATCTTCACACTTTTAATTTACTATAGATATAGATGCATCAGACTCTTTTTACTTAGATATGTATAAGTTGATTAATTATTACTAATATACAATTATATTGGTGTCACATAAATTAAAATAAAAAAATAAAATATATTATTTAAAAATATACGTAATATTTTTTATAAAATTCTATAATTAATACTTTTAAAATTTTAAAATTATACATATAAAAAATTAGTTGATTCATCAAATTTTTTCTGTGTCACATAATTCAGATAAAGGGAGTAACATAAATAATAATAATAAATGACGTTAAAGTTGGAGTATTATAAATTATCATGATTAACAGTTTCTATTTAAAAATTATTTTAGAAATTCAATTGACTCTTCAATTTTCGGCTATGTCACATAAGCAAGGTAAGAGAAGTATCATCTATTTTTGAAAAACTACGTAAAAAAAATAGGAGTATTATAAATTACAATAATTAAAAACTAGGGATATTTTTGTAAAAGACATATACAAATTTAATTTAATCTCTAAATTTCATCTCGCCACATAAATTGTGGCAGAAAAAATATCATATATTAGGTCTGTGCTGACAATGACTCTTTGTGTATAGTTCATTTAATATATACTATTGACAAGAACATACATACATATCCATTCATATATAGTACATTAAAAAATATATTTAAAATATAGACATAGATATATACATTCAATTTATGATGTTGTATTTTATTGTTATTATTATTATTTAATAATATTATAATGCATGATTTTTGAAAGCACTGTAGCATTATAGTGTATTAGTATTGCTATTACTCTTTTATGACTGTTACCTTCATTTTAATGTCATTATTTGGCATTTTTTTTACATGGTACATGGCTGCATTTTCCGTTTCCATAACTCCCATTTCATTGGTGATTTATGACCCATTAAACATAATAGTTAGTGATGGTAGAATGTGGATATAAATTTCTTGTAACTTCCACTCTTTATTCCTCCATTATTATATTCTTCATGTGGTGTAATTCATGTAACTCTTGAAACCTCTAAACCATTGATATTCCATTTTTACTATCCCATTTACTTTTTCCTATTCATTGTATGGAAGTCTTTCCCTCCTATAAATAGAGGTGGTCTTGCATGGTTTTGAGAGATATACACAAGACAATATAGAGTTCATTAAAAAGTTAGTAAAAAAAGAGTTTATTAGTTGAAGGGAGGTGTTCTTTTTGTGGTGCTTTGAACTCAACTCTTGTCCAGAGTTGTTGAGTTATTCTTTGTGAGAAGGTTGTTGTATCCTGGAGGGGACAAGTCAAGAAGATTACTGTTGGACCGGTGAAATATTTTGCTGCAGTGGGCATGAATCTCCTTAAAGAGAGCGAAATATCTGCACCTCAGCCTAAGAAATAGAAGACATTTTTTTTCTTAACTTATAATTTTCAGTAATAGTTTTATTGCAATTTCACCAAAAATTTTAAGGAGTGTTAGAGTGTATGCCCTACTAATTTTAAAATTTAAATCTACTGGTTGCCTATCTGTGGAACAAGTAAGTAAACGTGGTTCACAGAAGTAAAAACTGAACACAATATTTTTACGTGGAAAACACCCGACTCAAGAAAGGTGTAAAAGGCCATGACCTGTACCTCTATAGGATTTAACCCCAACTTTACTATAACTCTTGAGCCTCAACAATCAACAATATTACAAGACTTCTTGTAAAACTAGGAATTAAAACTTCTAACTCCTATACTACAAAATCACAAATCTTCCCAAGATAAGTGTTCCCAAGTCTTCGAATTTTCTAACTTGAAGACACAACTCCTAACTCAGTTTATAGATCACTGATACTAGAACAATGACTCATTACAACTCAAAAAACCTATCTATTACAAACAGTCTAAGACTTGCTAAGTAAGGGATCAGGTTCTTCTTCAAACAAGTAAACTGTTTTGCTGATTGTTGATTATCTTTTCAGTGCATTGAGTAAATCCATTGAAATTTGTTTCTTCTATTTAAGCCAACATCTTATAGAGTCCTTTAGTTTATGTGTATTTATATCTTCACTAGGACTCTAGGTAGTTCCACTCATTCTTTACTGCCTTCTCTCCAGACTTCTTGTTTGACTGAACTTCTTCGAGATTTCTTATTCAACTCAACTTCTACAAGACTTCTTGTTCAAATCAAAATTTTGCAAGACTTCTTGTTCAACTTTAACTTCTAAAAGACTTTTTGTTCAACTCGACTTCTGTTGTGATAAGTGTTAGCCACTCCTATTTTGCATGCAGAGTCATCTTTTTAATAACTTGCCTACAACTTTGTTCACTTGGATGGAACAGCTAGCACAACATGTTCCATTCACATGTCCATCATCAAAACTTCACATTCCCTAATAAATTCCCTCTTTTTGATGATGACAAACTTAGCAGCTCAGCACCCAGTTATTCAATCCTGACATACTCAGTAAAGGATTCAAAATAAAAAATCACAGAATGAATTTACTACATGCAAAATTTTTTTCAAAATAAATGAATTCCTTTTAACACTTATTTAATCATTCGAAATGAATTCATTTTTCTAAATTCAGTTTTGATGAATAATCTTATTATTTTTAGAACAAGTTTGAAAAGAAGTAAAATAATACTTAATATTGATAAATTATTCTTTATTATGTCATTCATTAACTTTTTGAAGATGTGTGCCACATTTAAAGATTCATTAATTTTAGATTAGAGGTATTTATTAAATCATTTTAACATAAACATTTTGAGTAAAAGCTAGCAACGGCAAACACATCTTTTGAGTAACTAATTTGAAGTTTAGTTTGAAATTTGTTACTTTTACGAGTAAATCTTAATTTTAACTTTTATACTGGCCTAATAATTAATGGGTTTATCAGTTTAATAAGACTCTTTTGTTGGGTTTCACACTTTTAAACCTATTAACAGGAAAAAACTTATTTTTTAGATGATCAAAGGAATTTGATAATAGCGATGTTACATTTGATAAATTTTTTCAAAAAAAATATTATGTAACCACTGTTTGTCTACTTTGATTAAAAATTAAAAAGTCATGTAAGTTTTGTCTGTTTCACTGACGTTTTTAAATAAAAATAAAAATAAAGAAGAAAGGAATGTCATATAATTAAAAAATACTAACATTTTACATGTGGATGGTAATGTGGCATAGTCACGTAGTTTTTTTTTTTTTTTAATCTAGGTGGCATGCTTGGTGGAATTTCATTAAGGGGAGGGGTATTTTTGAGCCATTTCAGATAGTTCAGGGGTATTTTTTATCCTTTTCTGAATTCTGTTAGAAGGAGGGGTATTTTTGAGCCAAAAATCTAACGGGGGCATTTTTGAGCTATTTTCGATAGTTCGGGGGCATTTTTGAGTCTTTTCTGTTTTGAAAAAGATTTTTCAAAGATGACTTGACACTCCGGATTATGCCAAGTGATGACTCTGAGTTAATTGTAAAATGAATCTTTTTTATAAACAATTTTCATTTTGTCACT
>NC_061121.1:25479842-25484017 GCF_002878395.1 Capsicum annuum | reverse complement strand
CTATCACAAGATCATAAGTAGGATAATCTTCTCATAGGGTTTAAGCTATCTGGAGGCGTAGGCTATGACCTTATCATACTGTATGAGGACACAACCCAAACCTACACCGGATGCATCACAGTATACCACGAACCCATCTGGACCATCTGGGAGAGTCAAAATTAGAGTTGAGGTGAGTCAAGTCTTCAACTCCTGAAAACTCTTTTTGCAAGGATCTGACCACTGAAACTTGACTTTTTTTTGAGTCAATCTGAATATAGGGGATGCAATAAAAGAAAATCCCTTAATAAACTGTCTGTAATAGTCAGTCAAACCCAAGAAACTCCTGATATCTGATCGAGAGACGGGTCTGGGCCAGTTTCTTACTGCTTCAGTCTTTTGAGTATCTACTCTAATGCCATCACCGAAAATGATATGACCAAGGAATGATACTGACCTTAGCCAAAATTTGCACTTACTAAATTTGGCAAACAACTAATGATTTTTGAGAGTCTGCAATACTATTCTGAGATGGTCTATATGATCATGCTCACTGTGGGAATAGACAAGAATATCATCTATGAAGACTATGACGAATATGTCAAAGTACTCCTTGAACACCCGGTTCATCAAATCCATGAAAGCTGCAGGGGCATTGATAAGACCAAAGGACATGACTAAGAATTTGAAGTGACCATACCGAGTTCGGAAAGCTATTTTTGGAATGTCACATTCCCTGACTCTAGCTGATGATTGTCTGTTCTGAGGTCTATCTTAACGAAATAACTGGCACCCTGAAGTTGGTCAAACAAGTCATCGATTCTGGGAAGTGGATACTTGTTCTTGACCGTGACTTTATTAAGTAGACGATAATCAATGCACATTCTAAGAGAATCATCTTTCTTGTGCACGAATAATACTGGTGCACCCTACGGGGATACACTAGGTCTGATGACTCCCTTATCTAAGAGATCCTTCAACTGCTCTTTCAGTTCTTTGAGTTTTGCTGGTGCAATTCTATATGGTTGAATAGATATAGGCTGAGTATCTGCAAGAAGGTAAATGCCAAAGTCTATTTCCCTTTTGGGAGGAATTCCAGGAAAGGCATCTAAATATTCACTCACGACTGGGACTGATTCAAGAATGAAAGTCTCAGAACTAGAATCCTTAACATGAACAACATGGTAGACACATCCTTTAGATAGCATTTTTTGTGCCCGAAGGTTGGAAACAAGCTAACCTCTAAAAGCAGATACATTACTCTTCTACTCTAGGATGGGTTCATTCAGAAACTGAAACAGGACTATTCTATTTCTGCAGTCGACTGTGGCATAGTAGGAATGAAGCTAATCCATGCTGAGAATGACATCAAAATTAGTCATCTCTAATCCGACTAAAAGTCTGCTGAGGTAACTTTCTAAAATATCATAACCGGGCAGTTCCCATATACCCACTGGGCTATGATGGTTTTACCCACTGGGGTAGAGACTGAGAAGGGCTCTGCTAGAATTTTGGGACTGACTCCGAAATCAACTACTATATAAGGAGTAACAAAAGACAAGAAAGCTCCTGGATCTAGCAAAGCATAAACATGCAAGTGAAAGATCTGTACCGTACCATTAACCACATCAGGAGAGTTTTCCTGATCCTATCGAGACTGGAGAGCATAAATTCTATTTGGGCATTGCCTACTGGTAGCACTGGAAGTGGCACCCTGTTGATTTAGGCGATCGGACTGGGATGAGGAACAGTTAAGCTGACCCTAAGGACCTGGCTGAGGACAATCTTTGACTCTGTAGCCTAGTTTGCCACATCTAAAACAAATACCACTTCTCTCTCTGCAAGTACCCTGATGGTGCTTGCCACATGTCTGATAAAGAGGATAGGTTCGGGCACTACTAGTACTGCCCTGAGATTTAGAGCCTGGCGCCCTATCTCTGTTGCTGTCTCTGAATTTCGGCACTGGAGAACTAGCTGAACAAAGAGTTAGAATGGATAACTTAGGATGAAACTGAGAACGGTTTCCTCCCTCCGACTTAAGCTGAGCAAAGTTGAAACTGTCTATCCTTGCTCTCTTATTCTGCTTCTCTCTCATCTTAATCTTTTGCTCTTCTATCTGTTAAGCATGGGCCATAAGCCTAGCTATGTCCATCTCACTAATCAGCATTACAGATCTGCACTCATTAACCACACTATTATTTACCCCTGACACAAACTCATCTTGGCTCTGCTATCTGCCACTACATGAGGAGCATATTTGGCTAATTGGGTAAACTTAAAGAATACTCTTTCGCCGTCATATTGCTTTGCCTGAGGTTGATAAATTCTAAAAAATTTTCTTCTCACAGCTCTAGGGGAAAGAATCTATCTAAGAAGGTAGTAGCGAACTCCTCCCACTCAATAAGCCCTGCATCTACAGCCCTTTCTGACTTCTACTATTTGAACCAAGTGTGAGCAACATCCTATAATTGATATGCAGCTAGCTCAACACTCTCACTAGAAGAGACCCCTATGATATCCGTAACCTTCTAAACCTGGTCTAGGAACTCCTGAGGAGTCTCTTCTGACTTAAACCCGAAAAAAGATGAAGGATTCATTCGGGTGAAGTCCCAAATCCTAGCTGCAGCTGAATTGGACACTAGGTTGGCTGAAACAATAACTGGCCATTCATTCTGAGCAGCAACTGAATTAGCAAGAGTGGTGAATGCAGCTCTAAACTCGGCATGTTAAACATGCACGTTCGAGGGGTCTGCTTGGACGGGCTGAGGTGTTGACTGATTTCCATTTCTTCTTTTGGGAGGCATGTTCTATAGAAGAAAAGGAGAAATGGTTTAGACTAAAAGTTAAATTCGAGCTCACGCTCACTGGACGACATGAATACTGAAAGAAGGAAAACTATACCTAAAATATCTCATAGCCTCCTGCACATAAATATGGCGCGCAACACACCCACTCATAAGACTTTACTAGATGTGGCTTTCAGACTTCCTAGGATATTATTGAACCTTAGGCTCTGATACCAAGTTTGTAACACCCCGAATCTGGTATCCGAAATGCTATACGGTGCTCATGACCCCGAAGGACCACAAGTTAACTCATGACTGAGATCTGTACCTGAACACTGCATAATATACTGTATAATATGGAAATAAAGGTTGTAAGAACATAAGGTTCAAAACTGATAAAACAAAACATAACATCTGGATGGAGTATGAATACCTAAAACAACTGAAATAAACTATCTGAAACATGATAGTCCTGAAAAGATGAGGACTCACTGCTAAATCTGGCTACTAAATTCTGGAATGCTACTGATGCTCTGGAGCTCGTGCTTCTGAACCTATGGTGTAAAACACCATAGCACAAATGCGTCAGTACGTTTGAATATACTGGTATGCATGTGAGGTAGGCTGAATGCAAAGGGTTCACATGCATGAACTATACTAACTGATTAGATAACATAAACGTGAGAATGCATGCATGATTACATAATAACAATAAGCACATGATAACATGATTTCTAAGACTAAGTACTAAAAACATGAGATACTGATAACTGTATAACTGATGTTGATCGACTGTATCTGACAGTCTAGGTTTTGATGGAACTAGCTGAGTTCCATACTGTTCTGAGTTGACTGTATATGACGGTCCTAAATTCTGTAGAACTATTTGAGTTCTATTACTGAGACTGAGACTGAGACTGTGGGAAGTAGTCATCTAACTGACATGCCCCTAATATGTCATTATGGCTGAGTTGGAGTCCAATATGTAACCCCAATTAGAAAGGGGTCCATACCGCATCACTGGTAAGGACAAACTATGAGTGACCTTCATATAACAGGTTACTCTAATGAGAACGGTGGAACCCTTATATAACAGGTTAAGCCACCTCATCTCCCCTCATATAACAGGTTATGATGTCTCAACCTACGCTGGCTACATAGTTCTGGAGCGCAAAGATTACTTCTAAGAATCACACCCTCTAAATAATAGGTGAGTTCCCATCCTTGTGCTCACTCGGTGCTAATTCCTACTCCCATCTGAAGAGACACTGATCATGACTAACTGAACTGAACTGGACTGAGTTCATGGAGTTTCGATAACTAACGGAATACTACTGAGACTACTGAATTACTAAACTTTCTGAGATTTACTGGGATTACTGAGCTTACTGAATTTTTCCTGAGTCACAT
>NC_061121.1:25380665-25476842 GCF_002878395.1 Capsicum annuum | reverse complement strand
AGATTTACTGGGATTACTGAGCTTACTGAATTTTTCCTGAGTCACATGACAGGCTGTATTCTACTGAACTAAACTTGACTGAAGATATCATGAAAACATGACACTGGCTCTAGGTACACAGCCAAATTATCGGGTATTAAATACCCTCAGAACTCGATATCATAAAAGTAATTCATGGCATAAATTCAAAAACAGAACAATGGCTACATACATATCCATAATCCATTGACTAAGACATTTCATCAAGCACTTGACATGCATGAACTTGTATATGACAGGGGGATTTCATATTATCATACTAGTATGGCACTTTTCCTTCCCATAGGCATTTAATCAAACACATAGTAAGCATAGTATATGTAGACTACATTGCACCACAAGTAAACATCATGATTCAATTCTAGTTTCACAATTCAAGGGTTTAAAATATGGTTCACATGAATCTACACATATAATAACTAATTCCACATAAAATTTATCACCAAACATGAATTAGAATTCAATTGGTCATTATCAACATGAACAAAACAAACCCAACATAGAATTCACAAAAATCCATATACTTGAGCTTTGAAAAGAGATTCTTGGGCTTCATGGACGAAAGGAGTCCATGAATGAGTACTATCCATACCTGAGTTAATGAATCTGGAAGGATTGATGGAGAGTTCTTGTGATTTGGTCCTTGAATTTGATAGCTAGGATTCTTGTTCTTGAGAGAGAACAACTCAATTTGGGAAAAATAGAGTGAATAATGATATCCTTAGGTCATGTAGGGTTAAATTTCGTGTTTAGGGCTGAACTAAAATCATGGAAAAAGACCCATTTAACCCTGGACATGCTTTTTTTTTCAATTTTTGTGAAAAATTTCCCAACCTGGACCCGTGGCGCCGCACCGTGTCACTAAAATTTGACAGTTGGGAAATTGGACGATGGCGTGACGCGGGGATATCGCAGAGCTTCACTAGATTTTGACAATTGGGATTTAGGAGTCCTCCGCGCCGCGATGAAATCGCTGAGTCTTATTGGAAATTGACGAATGTCATTTTGGCTCGATGCGCCACTAACTGAGATGACGGTGTTTTATGACTGAAACTTGAATTAGTGATAACTTCTTATCCGGTTATTAGATATAGGCGAATCTTATATCGATGAAAAGCTTATTGAATTTTCAACATGACAAAAAGTGAAAATCTTGAAAAAATACCACATGTATAAAAATGAATTCATCTTTAAAATAAGTCTTTGACATCCTTGGCACAAATTTAAGCTAGACAGAAATATGGGGTACTACACACATTCTCTGACTTTGAGATAATGATAGCCTGATCTGAGGTCTATCTTAGAAAAGTAACGGCACCCTAAAGTTGGTTAGACAAGTCATCAATTCTAGAAAGTGGGTACTTATTCTTGACTGTGACCTTGTTTAACCGACGGTAGTCTATACTCATTCTGAGGGAATCATCTTTTTTATACACGACTAAGATTAGAGCGCCCAATGGTGAAATGCTAGGTCTGATGAATCTCTTATTTAGGAGATCCTTTAACTGTTCCTTTAATTCTCTAAGTTCTGCTGGAGCCATTCTGTATGGCGGAATAAATATGGGCTGAGTATCTGGAAGAAGGTCTATTCCGAAGTCTATTTCCCTAACGGGGGGAACTCCGGGATGATCTTCAGGAAACACATCTGAGAATTCATTTACTACTAGAATTGACTCAAGACTAGGAGTTTCTGAACTAGAGTATTTGACTCGCACAAGATGATAGACACATTCCTTGGATATCATTTTTCTCGCTCTAAGGTATGAAATTAACTGACCCTTAAGCGTTGTAGTACTACCCCTCCATTCAAGGACTGGTTATTTGGAAATTGAAAATGAACGATTCTGTTTCTATAGTCAACTGAGGCATAACATGAGTGGAGACAATCCATGTCAAGAATGACATCAAAATTTGTAATCTCTTATTCTATTAAGTCTGCTGAAGTAACTTTCTGAGGTATCATAACTGGACAATTCCTATATACCCGTTGGGCTATGATAGACTAACCAACTGGGGTAGAGATTGAGAATTGTTCTTTTAAGACTTCTAGTTTGACATTAAAGTTGACTGCTATGTGAGGGGTTATGAAAGACAGAGAATCTCCTAGATCTAATAAAGCATAAATATGTAAATGAAAGATCTGTAACGTACCAGTGACCACTACAGGAGAATTTGCCTAATCTTGTCTGGACTGAAGTGCATAAAGCATGTTTAGTTGTTGCCCACTGGTGGCATTGGAAATGGCACCCTACTGATTCGGGCGACTGGACTGAGCTGAAGGACGATTATATTGACCCTGAGAACCTGACTGTGGATAATCTCTGACTCTGTGGCCTGGCTTGCCATACCCAAAACAAACATCACTGTCAGCTCTACAGACACCCTGGTGGTTTTTGCCACAAGTTTGACATAGAGAATTTGTTCGAGCACTGCTGACACTACCGTGAGATTTAAAACCTGGTGTCATATCTTTGTTACCATTTCTGAACTTATGTACTAGAGCAATAGCTGAGGATGGAGTTGGAACTGAAGACTTTGGACGAAACTAGGAATGGTTACCTCCCTCTAACTTAGGCTGATTAAAATTGAAGCTGCCTGTTCTAGATATCTTATTTTATCTCTCTCTGATATTAGACTCTTCTATCTACTAAGCATGGAACATGATCCTGGATATGTCCATCTCCTTAATCAACATCATTGTTTCGCACTTCTTAACCAAACTATCTGACACCCCAGATATAAACTTGCTCATTCTGGACCTACTATCTGTCACTACATGGGGAGCATACCTGGCTAACTGAGTAAACTTAAGGGAATACTCTTTCACGCTCATACTACCTTTCCTGAGGTTGATGAACTCTAACACCCTGGCTTCTCTCAGCTCTGAGGGGAATAATCTATCTAGGAAGGCAATAGTAAACTCTTCCCACTCTAAGGGCTCTATATCTGTGCCACTGTCTACCCTCCATTTATTAAACCACGTATGACCCACATCCTGTAGCAGATAAGCAACTAACTCAGCACTCTCACTGAAATTCACTCCCATAATGTCTGTGACTTTTTGAACCTAATCGAGGCACTCCTGTGGATCCTCTTCTGACTTAGATCCTGAGAATAGGGGAGAATTTATTCGGGTGAAGTTTCGAATCCTGGCTGCAGCAATGTTGGCCATTGGGTTGGTCGGAACAGCAGTTGGCCACTTATTCTGGTCTACTACAGAGTTGGCTAGAGTAGTGAATGTAGCTCTGAATTCTGCATGAGAGACATGCTTATCCAGGGGATTTACCTGAATGGCCTCAGATATTGACTAATTTTTTGTTCTCCTTTCATTAGTCTTTTTGGGAGGCATGTTCTATAAATGAAAAGGAGGAAACGAATTAAACTGAGAGTTTAACTTGAGCTCATGCTCACTCGCACGACATGAATACTAAAAGAAGGAAAACTCTTCCTAAAACATCTCATAGCCTCCAATCCATAAGTATGGCGCGCTACATACCCATGCACAAACTCTACGTGATGCGGCTTTCAGACTTCCTAGAACTCTGTTGAACCTTAGGCTCTGATACCAAGTTTGTAACACCCCAATTCTGTACCCCAGACGCTACATGGTGCTTACGACCTCGAATGACCACAAGCTAACCTATGACTGAAATCTGTTGTGAGCACTGAAACATGATACCGTAATAAATGTGGAATAATAGGTTGAAATACCATAAGATTGAAAATCTGTAAATACTAACAAGTACAGTACTAAAATAACAACTGAAAATATTGAATACTGTCTGAAAAGCCTCTAAATTGAACTGTCTGAAAGTGGAGTTGATGGGACAATCCCCAAACTAACTCCATCTACTGAAATACTGAATCTACTGAAATAATGAAATAAAAGAATATCCTCAAATGATGAGGACTCACTGCTAGATTTACTGCTGGCTGAAGCTGAATCTATCTAAGCACGATCGGGAACCTGAGCGTCCGAACCTATGATATAAGACATCATAGCACAAAGAAAGAATATGCATCAATACGTGGAATGTACTGGTATTCTAGGTGAGGTAAGGCTGAATTCAAGGGTTCATATGCATAACCAATAACTGACTGAATAATATAGAGTAACTGAACATGAGAGTACATGGATAATTGATACTGCTGTAAATACTGAGTATGCAATACTAAGCATATATGTATACTGTAACTGAACTTTTCTGAAGCTAAGTACTGAGTTCTGATAACTGGGTAACTGATAATCTGAGTTACTGATACTAATTGACATTCCTGATTCTGTAGAACTGAACTGAGTTTTATTCTAAAGACTGAGATTGAAACTGTGGGAGGTAATCATCTAACTGACATGCCCTAAATAAGATAATATAACTGAGTTGGGGTCCAGTCAGTAACCCCAATTGGAAGGGTGTCAATACCGTGCCACGGTTAAGGACAAGCTGAGAGTTACCCTCATTTGGCAGGTATTCTAACAAGAATTGTGGAACCGTCATCTGGCAGGTTAAAACACCTCATCAACCCTCAACTGGCAGGTTTGATGTCTCAACCTATGTTGGCTATGTAGTTCTGGAACACAAGGTTTGCTTCTAAGGATCACACCCTCTAGTGGCAGGTGAGCCCCCATCATTTAGTTCACTCGATGTTGAATCCTACTACTAACTAAAAGACACTGAACTGAGCAAACTAAACTAGACTAAACTGAGACTGAGTTTACTGTGTTTTCCTAAGTTCAGTAACTGACTGATTTTTACTGAGTTCTGTAACTGACTGAGAGTACTACTTATCGTGACATGACTAATACTATTCTGTAACTGACACTTACTCTAGGTAAACAGCTAAATTATTGGGTATTAAATACCCCAAGACCAGATAGCGTGAAAAGTAAAGCATAGCATAATCTTGAATAATATAACATTGTTCACTTGTTCATAATTCATCCATAGAGACACCTTATCAAACGCTTGTAAGGCATCTACTTATTCAGGAAATGGGAAATACATGCTATCATGTTATAATGACACTAATTTATTTACATAAGCATTTTATCAAACACATGGAGAGCATACTTAGATTATACCATAATCAATACATATAGTTATCGTGGCTACATCAACCAACTTGCACATTGAAGGGTTTATCATGAGGATTATGTAATTCAACACATATGATGATTAATTTAATGAATACTTGTAATTTAATCATGGACTAAGACCCAACAATAACATGAACATGATTTCAATTCAATTCAAGAATGGAAGTTCATAATTCACCAATCTTGTAATTTGAAAATGGATTTGTGGACTCTATGGGTGAAAGCGACCCATAGTTGAACACTTAACATACCTTGGAGTATTTGTTCTTGAAGGTTCTTGGAGAAATTTTAAGATTGACTTTGATTTCTTGGAGCTAGGGTTTATTTGTTTGAGAGAGAATGCCTTTTGATTTGGGGGAAATTGATTGAAGAATAATTTTAAAAATATTTTTGGGGATTAAATCTCATACCTGGATGTGTTAAAATCATGGGAAAAGACTAATTCAACCAAAGACGAAACATTTAATTTACGTTCAGTTTCTTCAAACTGGGCGCCTGACGCGGCACTATCCGCCATGTCACTGAAAATTGACAACTGAGAAAATTTGTGATGGCGCGACGCGGCAATATCACAAAGCAATACTGGAAACTGTCAATTGCCATTTTGACATACTCTACGACGCGCTACTGGCCAGAATGATGGTGTTTAACGATTGAAACTTAAAATATCCATAACTTCTTACCCAGTTATCGAATTTAGGCAAATTTTATAACATTGGAAAGCTAATTGAATTTCCTACGCAATGGCAGGCTCTAAACTAAAAAATATCAAGTATTTCAAAAAATTTATATTAGATAACTCATGGACTGAGAGTTAATCTAAACTAAGGAAATACGGGGTCTTACAAATGCATACCAGCCTAACCTCATTTAACATACTAGTACATTCAAAGTACTAATCGCATACTCATTTTTTGTGCTATGTTGTCTAATATCATAGGTTCGGACACTCAGCTCCCTGATCACGCATTGACATACTAGATTATTAGCTGTAGTGGTGATGAGTCTTCATACTTCGAGGACATAGTTTACTTATCTCAATTTACCTTATCAATTCAGTATTTTCTATTCAGTTTAAGTTAGTTGAGGGTTTGTCCCATCAGCTCCACAGTCAGTCAGTAGAGGCTTTTCAAACTAGTACAGATAGTTAGTCAATTTGCAGTTTTCAGTTGTCATTATCAGCCATTTTATCAGTATTATTAGTGTTGTTTTACAAACATTATCAGAACTATGATTTAAAACCTTATGTTATTTTTCAGTTAAATTTCATAAATACTCTTTTGTTATTAGTTTTATTCAATGCTCACAGTAGGTACCAATATCATGGGGGTTAGCTTGTGGTCACTTGCGACCATAAGCATCGTGTAGCGCTCAGGGTGTACTCTCGAGACATTACACATGACATCTCCTTTGAAAATACTTGCTTAGAAAAATGTGGTTTTCCAGTGGTTCGGTGAGTGGTTCGGTGAGTGAGAGAGGAGCTTCTAAAAACCCATGACTCTATTGACTTCAACTTCTATTCTGATTTTTCCTGTGGAAGGTAAATGTAATTCCCCGTGAGTACTCCCTGAATGCCACACGGTGCTTACAGTCACGAGAGACCACAAGCTAACCCATGAGCTAGTACCTATTGTGAGCACTGAATAATATACTGATAATAAGCATGTACGGAAACAACTAGATATGCCATAAAGTTTCAATACTGAAAAAAATACAACTAAAATTCACAAATCTGAAACATAAGCGAAAATGCTGAAAACTAACTGATAAAAATTGACAACTAACTGATTGTCTAAAATGTCCAAAAGCCGCTATATTTGATTGAATGAGAGTTGATCAGACAAGCCCCAACTAACTACAACTAACTACTGAACTGAAATACTAAAACAACATTACCGGTCCTCAGAATATGAGGACTTGCCATTGCTGCTACTACTGATGCGCTGGGAGGTCTAGGTGCGGTCAAAAACCTTAGCGTCCGAACCTATGATATGATACATCATAGCATAAAAAATGAGTATACGATCAGTACTTTGAATGCACTGGTATGCTAGATGGGGTTAGCCTGATATGCATAGGCTCATGTACATGAATAATAACTGACAGAATGAATAGCATGAGATAACTGATACATGGTACGCATGAATGTTGTAAAATCTAAAGATCCATGACCAATCATATAACATGATACTAAAATAGACAATAAACTGAAGTACTGAAATACTGATACTGAATAACTAATAATTGTACGCTATGGTCAAAGAAACCTAAAACTGAACTCTATATTGAATACTGAACTGAGACTGTGGGAGATATACTCTAACCGGCATGCCCCAATATGTGCTAATAAGGGTCCAACCTGTGACACTAATTGGAAGGGTGTCAGTACTGTGCCATGGGTACTGACAATGGTTGTGTGGATCCAATAAACTGGTGTCTCAAAAGACTAAGGAGTAACCTTATACTGGTAGGAAACTAGTGAGATATGTGTCAATCTTAAACTGGCAAAAAGACATCTCAAACCGCCTACACTGGCTATGTAGATTTGTAACTCAGGGATTGCTAATAAGGGTCAAACCCTATGCTGGCAGGAATGCCCCCATCCCTAGGTTCGCTCGGTGCTGAATCCTACTCCCAACTGAACTTACTCAAATTACTGAACTGGTCTAAGTTTATTGAGTATAATAACCGACTGAACTGATATTGCTCAAAACATATCTGAAAATATTTTGAAAATACTGAGACTAAGTAAAAAAAATAACATAAATATACACCTTAACTTATCATATTTACACAAATTTTCACCTTCCACAAAGTAATAACCAAAATCTCAAATAATTATGTATCCTTATCGACGTATTGACAAATAATTATGTATCTTTACATAATACCATTTCCAAGAAAATACAAAATTAGTTGATTTAGAAGAAGAGTGGAAATTCTGAATTTGGATTAAGATTTTGAAAAAAGCCCTCCATTTAAAGGCAATGACCAGATCTAAAAAAAATTCTGAAGAACTCAAGTTGCTATTTCAAAATATCACTGATAAAATCTTTGAGAAGCTCCTCCTAAATTTCAGAAGCTGATGGGACTGGTTTGGAAAACTGGGGAGATCTGAGAAATGGGAACCGTGAAGAATAGTATAGAAAGACGTATAGATAACTACCCTTGCCTAATGAATATAATGTCTCCCCTATGTACTTTGCTATGACAAAGAAAGAATTAATTCCCATATTGAAGACTAAATTGATCTAAGAAAATACTTCATAGCAAATGTCTAGCATGATAACATGAAATTTAAACTTGTTACAACCAATTAGATAATAATTTGTCTCAATCTTTTAATTCTAAAATGGCGTGCGAGCACTCTCTCTCCCTCCCTCCCTCTCTCTCACACACACACATATATGCTCCCTAAGGTTGCACCCAAATTTCTTTTACACAACCCTTGATCATTACATTGCCTAAATTTGTTATGTTTGGCTACAGGAGGTTACACTTTATGATGTATCTACTGTCCATAATTTCCACTCCGTGTTCCCTATTTATGGTGTTACTTTTCGTTATATTTGAGATATTACAAGTTTTGTGATACTCTTCGTATGTCTTACAATACTTATAATCGTTTACTAAATTAATGAACCCAGGGGACTGAACTGTCAATTATGACTAGAGATTTATGACCATTAGAACAGACTCATAAATGGTGAATTTCTTTATAACGTACAATCATGTAACAAGTTCATTATTATGAATAGTTCTGAACACAAATACAATTATTTTCCTTCAACAAATAAAACCCAATTTTCTGTGGAAGTCCATGTTACCTAAGCCCAAAATTCCTAATCCAAACACAGGCCGGTCCAACCTGGACTTGGTCATTTTCCTTCCTAAACAACATAAATTTCACCACTTTAAGAGATAATTACTCCTCATCTCAGCTCTTTTCATTATTACTAATAATTCTGAAATAATTTTACACGGATACATCACTGTCGTCCGTTATGCATTGTAACTCTGATATATTGTCATACTCTGATATGAACGACTAGCAAGGCAAAAAAAATCTCTCTACCTAGCACCTAGAAACCCTTAAAACCAATTTGTTGCCGCTTGCCAGTGTGGCCACCACCTCTAGTGGGAGTAGCCCATCGAAAGAATCTCCACCCTTACTCACCAAATACACAACCAAATTGGTAGAACCACAACAATTAGAATCACGGACACCAAAGAATGCAAACCTACGTAAACCTAATTATATGAACATAAATACCCCAAAAGTTCCTCTCAAACGAATGATTATGTTTCGTGGGGAACAAAATGTTACACAAAATTGTCAGAAGTTCAAAATCACATTATGCAGGAGAATCTACAATCTCTATATAAATGTAAATTTTTGTTCAAAAAGTCAGATATTAAACAATTGAGGAAAGCCATTTCAGTAGAATGTGGGATAAAAAGAGAATGCACGATTGAAGTTGTGGATACAAGATATATTCTAATTAAATTATAGAAATTAGAGGACTATATCCAATTGTTATCTACGACGGTCAATTATATCATAGAAAAGGAGATGTATTAGCATATGCTTACTTTAAAGTTGGATCCATAAGGTTGCATGGATATCGATGCCAGACTTACCAACTATGATATCCAGACTTACCAACTATCTTTTTTCCAAAGAAACAATATTCTCAATTACTTCAGCAGTAAGGAGACCTTTGAAGATGCATATGGCGTCTAAAAACCAAACAAGACTAATTTATGCAAAAGTAAATATTTAAGTAGATTCGACAGCCAAATTACGACAAAGGGTAAGGATAAATGAAAAGGGCGATATAACTGGAAAAATTAAGCCAAAGTGGATCCAAATTCAATATGACTATATGCCTAAATATTATAGGGAATATTGTCTACAAGGACATGATAAAGATAGTCGCTGGAACATTCACTCAAAATTGCATGATAAAAGATGGAGGAGTAGGAAAATGAAAGGGAAGAAGCACAGAAATGTGTGATAGATAGGAACAACTACGAATCAGTAGAGGGTATTGACAAGTGGTAAAGTGGTGGGGAAAAACCAGCCAAAAGATTAATGATTTACAAGAAGCAGCAAATAAAAAACGACAAGTATGGGCACGTCATGGGGAAGACAATTCACAAAAGCTAGATGCAATAGGTGTGCCAAATGATTTTGATGCACCAAGAGATCATGAAGAAAACCAAAAGAAAGAGGAGAATTGTAACACCCCGCATTTTCAAACTAGAAATCAAATTGTTGTTCCTGCATGTGAAACATCTAATAGAAATTATTTTCAAGTGAGAATAAGTTTCATGATCTATATCTCCGTGTTTGAAGTGCTTTCGAGGTGAAAATTTTTCATAGGAATCACTTAGAGTGAAGTTGAGCTAAGAACCTTTGATTCATTTAAATCTTTATTTTTGATGTTACAAGGGTCTACTTTGAAAATGTATAACTTTCAATCCAAGTAGAATTTTGCAACTCAAGACCCACCAAATTGTAGATAATTGAGTCAGTTTTCCAACAATACCAATTTCGCCTTAATCTGATATCCGAGCGAAAAGTTATAGCCATTTTCGTGAGAGAGGCAGTGAGGTCGCGCGTTGCACGCTCCATTTCACCCATCATTTTTCTATTTCTATTTCTGCGTTTTTAAGGGGGGTTTAGTCTTTTCTTCCCTTATAACTCCCAACCCATGCCTAATAACCCTCAGGGGGCGATATTTTCCTCCTATTTCATCAATTAAATATCTTAAATCCTCTACTCTCAAGAACAAGAAAAATTAGGGTCTCCACCAAAGATCAAGAATCAAGCTCTTGAGTCAAGAATTCCAAGAAACTAATCAAGATTTATTTTTTCCTTCAAACTAAGTAATCTAAGGTATGTGGGACTACTCTAAACCCCATGGGCATAATTTTTACTGTTTTTATCTAGATTAAAGATCCTCAATCATGTTTTTAAAGAATGATTTCAATATTGTTGTGAAAAGAAGGGGCATGGAATTGTTTTGAAAATGCATATGGTTGTTTTGAACTATTTCTCATGAAAATTAAATGTAACTATATACATATGTTCTCGTTAGTTATGAAGAGTTTGATTGAGAGCATGCTTGATAAAAATTCCTCTCTTTTATGATATCTTTGATTTCAAGTGTTGTGGTTTCGTAAAGGTATGGATTTCAAGAAAGAAAGCTAAATGGTGAATGCTTTAATGATGATCATGAAATGACATGGTATATGACATGTTAAGAGGGTGGTTTTAAATGAAAGATGTTTATTGTGTCAAAATTAACAACTTCTAAGGGTTTTGAACGATGTAAGCATAATATGACCTCCTATTGATTGTACAATTAAGAGTAGAGTATTTTGATGGAATTTGAATGAAAATTGCATAACACTCTCTCACCTGATGTTTAAAACTATGGTTGATCATTAATATGATAATAATTAAAAAGGGTTGCAAATATAATGAGATGTGATTTGATTGACTTGCAAGTCAGGGTATGATGATACCCGATGATTATATGCCCTTACAAGATATGTACTGAATGTTTTGACAGTATGAAGTTATGTTTGTTTTAAAGAACTAAAAGTTGGGCTTAAGAGAGCTAGTTGGTCACTCAAAGAACGTGTTTGAGCGTAAGGGCTCATAGCTGGAAACCATAGTTGCCGATGCGGGACTTATGATATTGTATCCTACATGGAAGGACAATAAAATAATTAGGACATCTCACGTGGGGGGATTCTTGCGGTGTGCTCACATGGGGTTATCACCAGCTCCAATCCTGACGGCTACTTGGATTGGGGGCTTGGCCGCCGAGTCAAGAGCGGACTCCACATAGCTCGTGAAATTACAGAATTGTAGGGTGTATCAACTGGCTCAGAAGAACAACGAATAGTGTGTTCAGGTTGTCAAGAAATGATTTGAAGTTTATTTAATATGCCCATGTGTCGCGCCCCATTTTCCTCGCGAAAAGCGGAAATTGACGTGACCACTCATTTTGGGATTGTTTTGAAGGTAAATTGTGAAGAGTCGCCACCTAATGAATTAAGGTGCGTTAGGGCACCGGTCTAGGCTACTACAAATCTATTTTTGATGTTTTATCTTAGTTCACCAGAGTTTGGGTAAGAGTTCAAATTACCTCAAAAGGAAGGTGTTAGGCACCTTTCGAGGTCCACAAAGGTGGTTCCCGACCGAATTCGTAGCTAGCATGGTATTCTATGTGATCAAATAAGGTCTCTAGTTTTATTATTGATTTACTGGTCAAATAAGTGATAAAACAATTAATGAACAAAACATATTATTTTATTATTACTAATTGTTAATTATCTAAGTGATAAAAACATATAATAAGATAAGCGAGGAGAAAGAAATGACATAATTTACAACAAAGGGGACTGCCTTTATAATAAACTAACTACCCCAAATAAATAAGCATGTAAAGTAAATTAAAGAGTAAAAAAGAATTCGTCATATCAAACAGAGAATGTTTTTGATCTTATTCGGATCAAAACCCAATTTGTTTAATCATCATCAGACCACCGACCGACCTCTTAGACAAGTGACTAATGACTACCCGCCTCACCTAGGCTGGTTGTTAAGTTTAAAGGTGTTCTATGACAAGGATAAAACTACCGTCTTTAGTAATACATATCGTCCCACCTATTGTCAAAGAGGCATTGGACTTCACTATTTTGGTTTTGTGGTCTAGAAAAAATAAAGCTATGTTGCCTAGGACTCAAATAGCATAACAAGGACGTCAAGTAGCACATAATTGTCCCAAGTTAACCTCTGGATTATTTAAAGTTGATTAATATGATTAACATGCAAAGGCAAATAATTAATTATTATTTAGTCAATCTATAGGCATGATATCTATGGGAGCACATAATTATTCATTGAAAAGTAACTGTCAAAACATTTATAACAATGTGGTAAAAAATCATAAAAAGGCATGTCAAAGCAAACGTGATAGAAAAACGTTAATTATTATGTAAAAACTAATTAAGCACGATGTCTAAGTGAAAAGTAATTGTTAAATCATAAAAAGAAAATAATGTTGTAAAGTCATAAACATCAAAGCATATAAATGTGCTGGAGAGTGATATCCAACTTTAAACAAACGGTAACTAACCAAATTACAAGTTTAAACAAGGTGTTAAGAATTGATGGATTCACATGCTGAAAATAGTTAAAAAGATTTGAGATTATAATTTCCATCGCTAGAAATTACTACCAAAATTTACAAAATATTGCTGAAAAAATGCTGAATGTTGACATTCAACTTCTTGAAACTGATTTTTTTTTTTAGTGCTGAAAGTTATTAAGACATGCTGAAACTTTATTTTAAAATGCAAAACAATTTTGTATAGCTAAAAGTTGCAACAAACATGCTGAAAAACGAATTTTAAAATGCTGGGAGTCAATAAACCATGCGAAAAATAAATGCAAGTGTTAAAACTAATTTTGATATGTTAAAAAGAAATATTATTTAGAGTGCTAAAAATGTTATTTTGAATGTTGAAAATTAAAATTTAGTTGTTGGAAATGTTATTTAAATTGATGTGAATGTCATTTATAATATGCCCAAAACTTTGTTAAACCCGCCACAAATAATTAAACATGTAATAAATTATGTTGACATATTCAAACTTAATTTAAAAAGGCGAAAGTTGATTAAACTCCTAAAAGCAGGATTTCTAGGGATAGAAATAAATAATTCATTGAACCTTCGTTAAGATTTGACTAAAATGATCACATAGAACGTAGACCTAAATTACTTTTGCCTACGCTATTCGTAGAGCACATAAATCTCTGCCCCCAAAGCAGTCCAGTCCCATAATTTCACTAGTGTCATAGAGTTTATATGATAATTATTACAAACTAAATAAATGAATTTAAAAGACGAGCTAAGTGGGATAGTCCTCAAACCAATCCCTTGGCAACTCTTCAGGTTCCCGAAATCACTTTCTTTCTCATCCAACCTGCTAAACGTAAGACAACAACCAAAAGCAACTCAAAAATACAAACGTAACGTTTGTAGCTATAACCAACCATTGGCGCTGTTGGGATCCTTAGAAGGATCCCAGGCAGGCTCACTTACCATAAATGCTAAACGTCAAGTCTGTCACAGCTATAAGTGAATGAAGATTTAGACTTATTAGTCACATTTTACCAAAAAAAACAAACGAGAACACTAATCAGCCATCTATTAGCTATTGAAGACTAAATTAAGCTCCACCAACTTCATATATGTGAGACTCTAAACATGTCAATAAACCAAAATCACAAAAAATCAACATCAAGATCAAGAACATCAACCGAGTTTTAGTCAATTTCAGGTCACAGCAATAAGATTAAAACACACTAATATAAGAAAAACTAAATAACAGAACCTGTGATGATATATGAAAATCAAACATTGTTGGAGAGGTTACCATTCAATAACTCACCGGTCATCACCTCCGGTGAGGAAAATTGAATGAAATCGTGGCTGCATTGTAGCGGAGAGAGTATAGACGACAGAGGACAGTTGGCGGCGGGGTGCCGCTGGTGGTGTTGGTGGCAGGACAGGCAGCGTTGAAAACAAAAATCCCGCCGGTACTCACATCCAGCGAGGCTCTCGACGGGATAGGAGGATGGAGGAGGCGGAGCAGCAGCTGGTTTTGCTTTCTTCTCCGGCGGCGATGGGGGTTTTGTTGGTGACGGCGGCGGCAGATCTAGGCGGTGACGGAGGAGCGGTGTGGTGCCATCGCTGGCGTCGGCGTTGGTGGGTCACCAGAGATGGCTTTCGCTGGTGGGGGGTATTCATGGCTGGTTTGGTGTGGCATCTCCGGTGGTGGTGCGGCAGCAGCTGGCGAAGCCACGGCAGCTTCTCGCGGGACGGGATGGATGGTTGTTGCCGATGGAGCAGCGACGGGAAGGGAAGGAGGCAGTCTAGCCGGCGTTAATGGCGCTTAGACGGAGAAGGGAGGTAGAGAGAGAGAGAGAGGAACTGTGCAGCTTTTTTTGTGAAAAATGAATAGGGTTAGGGTTTTTGTTTTTGGTATAAATGGAAAGAGTGGGTGCTTGGATCTCAGCCGTTGGATTATTTTTTATCAATGGTTGAGATAAAACATGATATAAAGGGTTAAAATTGGAGTTTAATTTATGGGCAAATTGAAGTAAATTTGAGTACAAGATGGGCTAAAAATTAAATAAAATTAAATAAAATTAAATAAAATTAAATTAATTTTAGGCTGCTATCTTAATAAATGCAATAATAAGATGTAGCTATTAAGAATAAATTATGCATGTAAAATTAGTGTCATGTAAAAAGTATTATATAAAATTGTCGGTAATAAATTTAAAAAAATTATTATTATTTATAATAATAATAATGAAACTAGCCAATGTATTTGTAAATTGTGAGTGTGCGTATTTTATGAAAGAAATAATTAATAGATATTAATAAAATTATGTAGAAAATATCGTATTTGAATTAATAAATGGTAAAAAAATGATAGTTAAAAAGTAAAATAATTTGTGCATTTTCTAAATCATGAATGTGACTTGTTGAAAATTATTTGATAGCAAAATAATGCGTGAAAAATATTAGTATTAAAAGTTAAATAATCTTGATGAAATAGCAACCTAGGAGAGCATCGGGTGGTAAAAATTAGGTGTCAACAGCTGCTCCTTCGTTGCTTGAGAATGATAAAAGAATTGTCAAGCAACGAAGATTGACGTAGTAGCCAATTTTGTCCGACCGAGGAGAGATCGTTAGGATTAAAGCGACAGGAGGAGTTAAAAAATGGTGTGGCCAAGACTTTGTCTTAAGTCGCCTACATATCTCTGATTTATGAGAATCAGGCCGTTTGTAGTTCTAGATTTAGGAACGAACAATATTCCTAAAGAATGTTAATGATAGGGGATAGGGAAGTTAACAATGATAACGTGGGTTGGTGAGACGGTAGTGAGTAGGATTTGAAATAATGATGTGAGGAGAGACATGAGAATGAAATTTTGGTGAGTTTCAAATTGGGTTTATGTGGTGGATGGATAAAATAGGGTGGCATTTTGAAAACAGAAACGAAAATTATTTCTGTTTGTTACCCGTTCTCCGAATGCTGCGTACTTTACAATATATTAGGTAATAAAGGTTAGAGTATGCAAACGATAAGCAATTAATAAACATAAAGTGAATGTGGAAATAAAGAAAGCATATCTGTCGTATCGTGCGATCAGCAATTTGGGCTTCTCGATGCACTATGAAATCGTGGAATCAACTGTTTGGCTACTCGTGATGGAGTAATATGTATCTTTTAGTCTTGCCATTTTTTAGCTCAACTGAATAAAATAGTTAGCATGGCTATATCTGTATGCATAGAATATTGAGCAATACAGTATAAACAATCATAACAATAATGATAAGAGGAGATAAGAAAGTGTATCTGTCATGAGAGCAATGCTTTATTCATATAAATTAGAAAAGGTTGTGCACACCATGTCCAGTAAAGCAGTAGCATTTAATAACATCAAGGTAATTGTGCTTAGCACGTTCAGTATTAGAAAACAGTATTCGTCTTTGAGTAAACCGATCGACTTCAAGAGGACAATGCTTAGCCTCTGACAATTTCTCGAGAGAGGGTAGTGCTTAATGTTTTACGGAGAAATTTTGACTTTTAAAAAGTCGCCACTCAATTTTGATAAGGAATTAAGAAACCTTTAGAGAGTTACTTCAAACGATTCAAAACAGAAAAATCATTTTAAGTTAGAGATTCTAGATAAGCGGTTCCTATTAACATTTTAGGAAGGTGTTAGGCACCTAAAACGTCTGCTAACTTGCGGCTATCCTGACTGTTTGAAAGTCATCTTTTGATTAAGTTCAGAAAAAAATTGATTTGTTGAAAAGTGATTGATTTTTAGAAAAAAAAAGATTTGTGTAAAAAAATAGTTTTAGACTACCTAATAGGGATTTTAACTAAATCTACACAAATAAAATAAGCAAGTAAACACATAAATGGGGAAAGGGAGGAGAAAATAAACGATTTAGGCCATTGGGCCCAAACCAACAAAACCTGTCCTAATCTAATTGGGCCTTTTGACCCGTTTCACCTGTCCTAATCTAGTTTTTGAGCCTTTGGCTCAAGTCTCGATCCACCTGTATTAAATTTACAACTTTGGCTTCGAGGCCCAAATGAATGAATAAATAAATAACTAAATAAATAAAGACAACAATGAATATATATATGAATAAAATGACAATGAATAAAGAAAGGAAAATGAGACTCTTGGGGTCTCTTTGTTGCTTCGAATATGGGGCTTTAACCTATTTTTTCTTCTCTTTCGACTCCTTGCTTTTGATGTGTCATGAGATCGATGTTGGGACTTCTTCTAGGAGTTGACTCAATGAGATGAGCCTCAATGGCCCATTATGAAATGCAAAGGGAAAGAATCCATTTGGACTCCCAAGCGAGCTCATCAAAAGAAAAAAGAAAGGAAGGAATTAATATGTGTCGAAGAAAGGATGAGTAGATTGGTAGATACACATTTGGTAAGAATAAGTAATGTAATTTGAGTAAACACATAAATTAAGGCATACAAGGTCAATAAAAAACAAACATGAGAGGACCCCAAGCTAAACACCACAAAATCTCATCCTAAGAATTCAATAAAAAGATCAATCATAATTGTCAAAGAAAATAGGCTTAATGCATAACTACTAAAACTAGTTTCGTCATGATTAAAAGGAACAAATAATGATTATACCAATACAAAAGGAAAAAGGAAAGTCAACGTTTAGGATCTTAAAAGCAAAATTCTAGGCCAATCAACATGAGAAAAGCGGTATTCGGATCCTAAATCAAAGTCATACCAATTGCAAATTTATTAAGTAGAAAAATCAAAATAGTGGATATGAATCAAATACAGTCACGATTAGGCCTTCAAAATTAACAAACATAGCATACTCAAAATCTCAGGTTGTAAGCAAATGGTTGGAAGTAGTTAGCCAATCTTAGCATATGAATAAATTTTGGCCAAAGCAAACTGAATACGGACCTGAACAAAGACAATTCAAGGATACTCATGCTTGTAGACAAATTGCACGTATTGCAGCAAATAAAAATGACAACAAATAAAAATGACAACGTAATGAACTTCTAATCATACTTTACACATGGAAAAGAACATACTTAAAAAGAACATACTTGAAAACATTATCAAAAGGATGCATGTCATCGATTCTAAGCAATCTTAGTTCACTTTATGATCCGAAATTACACTAATGCCTAGCCTAAATCAGTCTCAACCGACCATATTCCATAAGGGATATTTAGGTTGGACAGATTTGACAAAATCTGTATCAAAGACTAGATATCGCCAAAAACACCTTTACGAACAAATAAAAATTTCAACTGTTTCAAGAATTTTCAGAATCTTTTTCTTTAAAAGAAAATCTCATTACAATAATCTAACAGTGAATTTATCATTCAAACACACAATAGACCACCTAACGATGACCTAGAGAAAAAAAATCTAACTATAGACTAGGAGGCAGGACATTATCTGGAAGCCAAAAATCCATACTCAAGCACTTCAATCGAACTTTGATATGCCAGAATCATAATCATCATTTTAGGGACCTAAGGCCTTTACAGCAGACACACAACAAACAATATACTTAATCGAAAAATACTAAGACTATTATAACGCAACAAAATGAGAAAATAAAATCGATGACTAACCTATTCTTGGGCAGCAAAACAGGACTCGGGCTTCCGTCGAAATTGCAACCACCGAAAAACAACATCGTCGTCAACCTCGGAAACTCCAATCAGCCGCTGATCTTCCTTGAAACAAAATTTCTTTCTAAAAGAACTTTTGGCTCAAAAGATATTTTAAATCTTTCCCGACTCCGAAAGCTTCGAGCAGGCCTCAACCTTCCTCTTGGAAGAAGAAAAATTTATACTAAAAAAAATATCTTGATTTTTTGCTCGAAATGGCCCTTTTTCTTTACCTTCCGAAACTTTTTTATTTAGCCCAAGAAGGGCTATTTGTAGCTAACAAAGAGGGAACAAATTTTTAGCTTCCACCGGTGTGGGATTTCTCTCTTTACGGGTAGTTTTTGAAAAATTTCAAGGGATTTTGAATTTTTGAAATGGAGATAAGATTGTGAGCTGGTGGATTTGTACGAAATCGTACAAATTTGAAACGGTTTAGGGGCTGAGATGTTGGATCGTTTTGGAAGGGTTTCGAATTCTTCTTTCTCCTATTATCGCGTGAGACGCGTGATGAAGAGAAAACAGATGGGATTGGAGATGAGTTGGTTCGAAAATGGGTTAGAAATGGTCGGGTTTGGTTGTTACGAGTTGTTTGTTATCGTGATTTGGGGATGACATCAGGTTGTCGATGATGAGGTCGTTGCTTTCTGTTGTCGTATTGTGGAGTTGGAAGGGATAAGGAGAATCATCTTGGGCTGGGCCAGATTTCATTTTGGGCCTAGGGTGGTGCTGATTAAGTTGGATATTAAATGGGGCTGAGGTTGGATGGTTGTTGGACTGGGCTTGGGTATAGAGTGGGCTGCTAATTAATAATAGGTTTAAAATTGGGGTTATTTTGGGTAGATTAGGGATTTGGATAGGTCAGACTATTTTGGCTATTTATTAAATAGCCAGAAAGGAAAAATTTAGACAATTACATTTAAAATCTAGCCTAATTAAAACTCATTTGACCAATTGCATTGCAATTATGGCCGAATGGATTTCATTTAAGGTAAAAATTTAATGAATTGACTAAATTAAATCAAAATTCGATATGAATTAACACTGTGTTTAATCCTGAGCTTCTTGATTCGATAAAGTTGAATAAATATTTCTCCAAATAGATTATTTTTCAGAATAAATTATATTTAAATCAAGATTTCAACCATTTGAATTTATTTTCAAAATAATCCTTGATTAAAATCTGATATTCCATAAAATAGTTATTTAAGTAACAAAATTACATAATTTCGTATAATTGAATACGATAATATATAATCATCACTTAAAATGACAAAATCCCAGATGAATATTTTATTTTTGTTTGAAAAGTTTCTATTCAGGCGAAATAAATGTTTTGATTTTATTAAAAAACGAAGAAGCTCAAAATTAAACTTGGCTGTGGAGGGCAAAAATTAGGTGTCAACACTTAACCCAACTAACTTTCAAGGACAATGCTTAGCCTTAGTCAGCTTCTCGAAAGAGGGCGGTGTTTAACCCACTTAACTTTCCAAGGACAATGCTTAGCCTTAGAGAGTTTGATAGAGTCGTGCTTAACTCCATCGAATTTATAAAACAATGCTTAGCTTCGGACTATTTCTCGAGAGAGGTTAGTTCTTAACCTAACTAACTTTCAAGAACAATGCTTAGCCTCAGTCATTTTCTCGAAAGAGGGTAGTGCTTAACCCACTTAACCTTCCAAGGATAATGCTTAGCCTTAGAGATTTTTTGATAAAGTAGTGCTTAAATCCATTGAGTTTTTGAAATAATACTTAGTTCGGATGATTTTTTGATAGAGGGTAGAGCTTAACCCACTTAACTTTATAGGAAAATGCTTAGCCTTAGTCAGTTCCTCGAAAGAGGGTAGTGCTTAGCCCACTTAACTTTCCAAGGACAGTGCTTAGCCTTAGAAAGTTTTTGATAGAGTCGTGCTTAACTCCATCGAATTTTTGAAACAATGCTTAGCTTCGGACGATTTCTTGAGAGAAGATAGTGCTTAATCCAACTAACTTTCAAGGACAATGCTTAACCTTAGTCAGTTTCTTAGAAGAGGGTAGTGCTTAAACCATTTAACTTTCCAAGGACAATGCTTAGCCTTAGAGAGTTCATGAGAGAGTCGTGCTTAAATCCATCAAATTTCCAAAACAATGCTTGGTTCGGATGAATTTTCAAGAGAGGGTAGTGCTTAACCCATCTAACTTTCAAGGACAATGCTTAGCCTTAGTCAGTTTCTCAAAAGAGGGTAGTGCTTAACCCACTCAGAATACAGAAAGAAAATAATTAACCTTATATCTTCTGATGGTGTATAGCGTAACCAAGATTTGTACTCATCACTTTATTCCTGCACTCAAAGAAAAATTGTTAGTTTTTTTAAAAAAGGGAAGGATTGATTCGTGTCTCCACCAGCTCTTTTATTCAAGTTCTGAGTCCATTGTCTTTGTATCGCTTTCTTAAAATGCAATCGTTGATGAAATTTTGAGGATTCCTCAAAAATTTCTGCCCCAGTTTCATGGCCTCAATCTTGCTAGCCTTTAATTTGTTAAAATGTTTCCTGATAGAATTTTTGAGACCCTTTCAAAAATTCTGCCCCAATTATATGTCTCGTCTATCTTAAACTTGTAGAATCATAGAATTTTTGAAATCCTTTCAAAAATTCTGCCGTAGTTACATGCTTCAGGAGAATATAAAATTTTCATTATGATAAGACCGAACTCCATAGGAGCACCTACGTATCCCTCTTAAATGGAAATCAGGTCAAACATAGTTCAAATTACATAGGAGAAATTCATATTGTTCCAAGCATATGTAAAGATTATAGTAACTTAAGTGTTTGCGAGCCTGGAATGAGGAAATGACGTGATATCTCTTTCTTAATGTCACATAGATGCCAATGCTTAATCAACATCAAGATATGGCCCTGTCACATTTATCACCTTGGTATCGATCAGTGCTTGAATTTTGTCCTTTAAAGCACGATATTCTTCTATGGTATGGCTTGTCATCCCCGAATGATAAGCGCAAACTTTGGAATGATCAATCCATTTCACATATGTATTCATTATAATTGCAGAAATTGGAGTAATATAGCCATTAACCCTTAATCTCTCATAAAGATGGTTTATAGGCTCCGCCAAAGGAGTGTAGTGTCTTGACTGGGTTTTTTGAAGCCTGGCTCGAGGTTTGATGAATTGATTGGGTTGTAGATTTATCGGTGGATTTTGATAAGCTAATTATTATTGGAATATATTTGGAGGAATTTGGAAGTACAAAGGTTGTGCAAGGGAGTTAGTAGG
Organism: Capsicum annuum; assembly: GCF_002878395.1. Lineage (NCBI taxonomy): Eukaryota > Viridiplantae > Streptophyta > Magnoliopsida > Solanales > Solanaceae > Capsicum > Capsicum annuum. The sequence continues at coordinate 25,454,651 of NC_061121.1, read as the reverse complement.
ATTATAAGATAGTATGGGGTAATTGTATGTCATCGTGGGAAATGGATATGAAGGTTCTTGATATCTGGGTGTTTGGTATTGAAGCGAAGGAAGTTGTGTTTGGTTTTTGGGATTTCGCGTAGTCAAGACAGCATTTACTTCCTTCATGTTATTGTGCTCTTCAACCTGTAAAGTCTTAATCGTTTCCAGTGCCTCCAAATTTATTATCATACCGTTTTTAATGCCTTCTTCAATTCACTCGCCCAATTTGATGATGTCAATAAGCTTTTGATCCTCTATAAAAATTATCGTTTCATAAATTGTGGCTCTTGGGCACGTATGAAAAATTCTTTTGTTTGACCCAACTCTAAAGGATGACACACCTTAAAAGCTTCGCGCATCCATCTTATTCTATATTGTCAAAATGATTCTGTAGGTTTCTTCTTTAACTTCTAAATGTAGAATCAATCAGGCGCATTCTCGACATTAAACTCAAATCTTTCTATAAAAGCAGAGGCCATATCGGTCCATTTTGACCATTTTGTTGCATCTTGTATGACATACCATGACAAAGCATCTCCAGTGAGACTCCTCATGAATAATTTCATAAGAATCTGCTCGTTTTTACCAACTCCAACTAGCTTGTCACAGTATAGTTTCAAATGGACTTTTGGATCTCTAGTCCCATTGTACAATTAAAATTTGGGAGGTTTGTACCTTTTCGACAGTTCAACATCAAGGTATATGCGCAAGTCCTCGTAACTTAGACCGTTCAACCCCTTATTACCTTCAAGTTGTTCCAACCTTTCAACCAGAGATTGCAAAAGAGCGGCGTTTGCTGGAGGTTTGGATTTATATTGGTGGTGGGTGAATGGAGTCGTTTTATCATAACTCGGATCTAAAGTATGGCTACTTAGATCATGAAAATGAGGCATATTTGAGGTCAAAGTTGGTGGTATATTGTGGACATATGCTGTTGTTTACGGATTTAGTGGAACTGGGCATGTGTTGTATTATGGTGGGCTAGAATGTGGATATTGGTTATTTTTAGAAAGAATATATATGTAACTTGTATTATTTGAAGGTAGTGAAATAGGAAGTGATGGTAAAGGATGACTTATGAATGTGGCATGCGATTTAGCAGTAGTGTTACCCTCAACTTGTGGTTCGAGAGGAGCATTCAAAGAAAGGGGTAAATTAGACAAGTTACGGGCTTGTGACAATTCCCATTGTAGTTGAAGGATTCTTTGTTCCATTTGTAAGATCATCTCACTATGCTCATTTCTAGTTTCGTTATTATCACCTATTTCTTTGTCTTAATGACTGAGCCTTAAGAGAAGGAAATCGAGCCCTTTTTTTTTCAATTGATGTGATGGGCAAGAGAATGAATGAATCAATCCTTGGGGTATGGAGAAAAATAAATAATGAAAAAATAAAAAGAGTCAAGTTAGTAAGGTATAGGCGAGGGTAAGGCGAGGATAAGGAGGCGTAGTGTTTTGCCTTGAGCGATGAGAAAGAGGACTGAAACTTTTCGAATATTGAGCATATTTGTAACATTGCAGATTTTCAATTGATTCAATGTTCAAACACTAGACAACCTTTAAATAATAAGTAGTAAACTAAACAAAATAAGTATTAGCGTACTCAATGCGAAAAGAGATAGTATGTCAATATGAGTCATTTTGTCAAGGAGGACTTTAGGATGAATGGGTGGGCTAGAACTTAAGCTTGAAAATTGGTTGATATCACAAGATGGAAGATAGATTCTAACAAAGACTTTGATACTAAATTCATACTTGAAGCTGATTGAGTGAACGAGTGAATAATGATAAGATATTGCAAAGATGTACATATAATGTTAAAGAAATTGTTTTGAATAAATGGGAGAATTGAAGATTGAAAAAGTTTTGAACATTGTGAAGTATTTAGTTTGAAATGTTTGAAAGATTGTGAAAAGTCATTTGAATAAAAAAAAACTTCTAAGTTGCACCCTTATGACATTATGGAAAGGTGAAAGATATGGTGACTATGATTTGGTAGAAGAATTGTTGGAATGATAACGATCGTTTCACATTTTCAAATATTAGGATATTTTGTAAAAGAAAGGGAAAAGGAAGACCTCATCCTTACAAAGGATTGCCTACGTATCTTGTTGGAATAAGAATCAGGTTAGACGTAGTTCAAAATTTTGAGAGTTGTAGAAGTCGAATAGAAAGTGGGGATGAATTAAAGGCTTTTGAATAGGCCCTAAGAGTGTATTGTAGAGTCCTAACATGATAAGAATTTGAAGAGTAAAGAGTTCTAAAGTAAGGCACACTAAAAGTAAGGAGTGACTAAGGCAAGACCGGAAACAAAAAGTTAGGCAAGGTGTCAATACATACATAGAAATGCAACACACGTCAAATAATTATGAGTTCTTTTGAGGTCGTGAACCTCTTTGGACTTTGAATGAGACTAACATTCAACGCGTCAAGGATGTCAAGGTATCCTACGTTGAATGGGATGTATATTCCTTAATAAAAGAAATATGTAGCCAAGACCTAAAGGATAAGAGTGAGTTTATGACATGGGTCCCTCTAGTAGACAACTCGAGAGTGGGAAAGGTTGTGATTGTCGACGTACCACTGATCGAACGATCCACAAGGCATTTCCCGAAGGGTGTTTTAGGAAGGAATGTCCGTGTAACCATGCAACCATTCGTAAAAGAAAAATAAAAGAGGTTCCAAATAGAGGAAAGTATGAGTGGAATACTAGTTATATAAAGTAGTAACACGTAGCACATAGCGAAACATAACATGCTAAACAGTATACATATAGATGAACATGATAACACAAACAAAAAAGGGGGAAAAGGGACAGACATGGAGACACTAAAAACACACATAAAAAGGAAAATGGGGAAAGGACTAATAAATCATAATGTAAGTAAATGATAAAAGAAGAACATATAGAAAATAAATTAGGATGTCAAATATTATCAAAACAAATAAAGAGAATCCCACGTAAAGCACAAATTCGTAATGGTTAGAACCTAAGGTCCCCAGCGGAGTTGCCATTCTGTCGCACCTCATTTTCCTCGCATAAAGAGGAATTCAACGTGAACACTCTTTTTGGGAATGTTTTGAAGGTAGATTGTATTGTTTTGAAGGTAGATTGTGAAGAGTCGCCACCTAATGAATTAAGGTGCGTTAGGGCACTGGTCTAGGCTGCTATGAACCTATTTATGTTGTTTTTTCTTAGTTCACCAGAGTTCAAGTAAGGGTTCAAATTACCTCGAAAGAAAGGTGTTAGGCACCTTTCAAGGTCCACAAAGATGGTTTCCGGCCGAATTCATATTTTATGTGAGGATTCTATGTGATCAAATAAGTTCTCTTATTTTATTATTAATTTAATGTTTAACTAAGTGATAAAACAATTAATGAAAAAATATATTATTTTATTATTTCTAATTGTTAATTATCAAAGTGATAAAAACATATAATAAGATAAGCAAGGAGAAAAAAAAGTAATTTACAACAAAAGAGACTGCTTCTATAATAAACTACCTTTGAAATCAAGGGCACACACCCTCAACATATCTTCTAAAGTATGGATGGTCCTCTCAGCCTGACCATCTATCTGCAGATGAAAAATGAAACTCAAATGAACTTGGGTACCAAGACCCTTCTAGAAAGTTTTCCAAAACTACAGAGTGAATTGAGTACCCCTATCCGAGATGATGGAGAGGAAACTCCATGCAACCTAACTAACTCCCAAATATACAATCTAGCATAATCCTCAGCTGTATAAGATGTATGCACTGGCAGAAAATGCACGGACTTAGTCAACCTATCTACAACAACCCAAATAGAATCATGACGATGAAGCAAAAGAGGTAGACCAGTCACAGATTCCATATTCACTTCTTCCCACTTCCAAGTGGGTATACCAAACGCTTGCAACTTACCGCCAGGTCTTTGGTGCTCTACCTTAACCTGTTGGCAAGTTGCACACTTTGCCACAAACCCTGCTATATCTTTCTTCATGCCACTCCGCCAATAGATTTCTCGTAAGTCGCAGTATATCTTGGTAGCACCAGGATGAAAGGAATACCGCGAACCATGTGCCTCAGCCATAACTCTTTGCCTCAATTCACCAACACATGGAACACACAATCTATTCTGACATCTAAACATACCATTTTCCCCTTGGGAGAAAACCTCTACCTTTTGGTCTTTAACTGACTCCTTCAGTCTGACCAAACTAGCATCTAAGTCTTGCTTCTCCTTTACTTCTGAAACTAAAGAGGATTCAGAACTACTCTGCACCAAAATATTCCCTACAGTGGAATCAATCAACCTAATACCCAATCTAGCCAGGCGATGTACATCACGAGCTAACTTTTTCTTATCTTTATCCACATAAACCACACTATCCATAGACATCCTAATAAGGGCATCTGCCACTACATTGGCCTTTTCTGGATGATATAGCACACTCATATCATAATTATTTAGCAACTCTAACTACCTCCTCTGTCTAAGATTCAACTCTCTCTGAGTAAACATATACTGCAGGCTTTTGTGATTAGTGAACACATCAACATGAACACCATACAGATAGTGTCTCCATATTTTCAAAGCAAAGACCACAACAGCTAATTCAAGATCATGGGTTAGGTAATCCTTTTTATGTGGCTTCAACTGTCTAGAGGCATAGGCTATAACCTTACCTCTCTACATCAACACAGAACCTAAGATAACCCTAAAGGCATCACAATACACTACAAAACCACTTATACCATCAAGTAAAGTCAACACAGGGGCTGAGGTAAGTTGAGTTTTCAACTCCTGAAAACTCTTCTCACGGGAATCTGACCAAAGAAACTTAACTTTCTTTTGGGTCAACCAGGTCATGAGGGATGCAATAGAAAAGAAACCTTCAACAAAATGGAGGTAGTATCCAGCTAGACCCAAGAAACTTCTAATGTCAGATAGAGAAATAGGTTTAGGCCAATTTCTTACAGCTTCTTTCTTTTGGGGATCGACCCTAATGCCTTCGGCTGAAATAATATGACTCAGAAAGGCTACTGATCTTAGCTAACATTTACACTTTTTGAATTTGTCGAACAACTGGTGATCTCTAAGAGTCTGCAGGACAATTCTAAGATGATCTGCATGGTCATTCTCAGTACGGGAGTAAACAAGGATATCATCTATGAACACTATGACAAGCATATCAAGATACTACTTGAACACTCGATTCATGAGGTCCATGAAATTCACTGGAGCATTGGTTAGCCTAAAAGACATGACTGGAAACTCAATAACGGGTTTGGAAGGCTATCTTTGCAATATCACACTCCCTTACTTTAAGTTGATGATAGTTGAATCTAAGGTCTATCTTGGAGAAATAACTTGCACCTTGCAACTGATCAAACAGGTCATTAATTCTTGGAAGAGGGTACTTATTCTTAACTGTGACTTTGTTAAGTTGACGATAGTCAATGCATATACGCAAAGAATCATTTTTCTTTCATACGAATAAGACGGGTGTGCCCAAAGGAGAGACACAGAGCCTTATAAAACCTTTATCTAAAAGATATTTGAGTTGATTTTTCAACTCCTTAAGCTCTACAGGTGCCATACGGTAGGGAGGAATAGAAATAGGTTGAGTGTCGAGAAGAAGGTCAATCCCAAATTCTATCTCTCTATCGGGAGGTACCCCTGGGAGATCTTTCAGAAAAACATCAGGAAACTCATTAATAATGTTGACTGACTGAATAGTTGGAGCCTCGGACTTAGTGTCTTTAACTCTAACTAGGTGATAGATGCAACCTTTAGATAATAGTTTTTTGGCTTTGAGATAGGAGATAAAATGACTCTTAGGAGATACTGAACTCCTGGACCACTTAAAAACTGGTTCATTAGGAAACTGAAACTTGACCACATAGGTACGACAGTCTATAGATGCATAACAAGAATGAAGTCAATCCATACCCAGAATAAGGTCAAAATACACCGTGTTTAACTCTATCAAATCAATAAGTATGACTCTATGAAGAACAGTAATAGGATAATTTTTATATACTTGCTTAGCAACAACTAACTACCCTACTGGAGTAGAAACTAGGAAAGGCTCAGGAATTTTTTCAGGATTCATTTCAAAATTCATAGCTACAAGTGGGGTCACATAAGAGAAACTTGACCCGAGGTCCAACAACACATAAATAACAAAGTAAAAAATGCGGAGCATACCAGTAACAATATCAGGAGAGTCCTCCTACTTCTGGTGGGATGGTAAAGCATAGAATCTATTATGGTGCTGGCCACTAAAAGTACTAGATGAAGCGCCTTGAGGAGGGGCTGGACGGGCTAAAGGAGCTGGGGCACTAGTAGCCTAAGTCTGAGGTCGCACATCTCTGTTCCCCTACCTAGTATGCGGGCACTATCTAAGTCAATGGCCCATCTTGCCACAACCCAAACAACCCCTTTGTTTGGCCAAACACTCGCTGGGATGGGTCTTACCACACTTAGTAACAGAAGGATAATTAGGCCTGTTACTCACATTATTTTGGGACCTGGACATAGAGGGCTTGTTCCTTTGCTCCTGCCTTCTTTGGGGTGCGGGAGCACTAGCTGATAAAGGCTCTAGCATAGATGAAAGACTCTAAAACTGTGGACGGTTCCCTCCATGGGACCTAGTATGACCATACTCATGCTGCTCGAATCTAGCCCTCTTATTTCCTCTTACTCTATATCTCTCCTTTATCTTATCTGCCTCTATCTTCTGTGCATGTATCATCAGTCAGGAAAAATTCATATCCCTGTTGAGCATAGTAGTCCTACACTCTTTCAGCACCATACCAGACACACCTGTCATGACCTTGCTCATACTAGTTCAGGTGTCAGCAATCAAATCAGAAGAATACTCGGCTAACTAGTTGAACTTAAGGCAATACTCCTTAACAGTAATAGAGCCTTGCCTTAGGTTCATAAAATCCTCAATCTTCGCTTCCGTCATCTCAAGCGGGAAGAACTTGTCCAAGAACGCATCCTAGAACACCTGCCAAGTCATAGGGGAAGCATTTTCCCCTTTATTTTTCCTTCATTCAATAACCTAGTCATAAGCTATGTCTTTCAACCTGTAAGATGCTAACTCCACACTCTTCTCCTCAAAAACATGCATCACTTGGGTGATCTTCATCACCGTCTCAAGATATAACTACGGGTCCTCACCAGCCTTAGACCCATAGAATTCTGGCGGATTCATCCACATGAAATCACGAATTCTAATAGCAGCTAAGTCACCTCCCTGCTGATGTGGAACCGCGGCCTAGTTATTGGCCTGAGCATTCACTATGACTTCTTTGGCTAATGCCTAAAAGGCCACCCAAAACTCAGTATGAGACATAGTCTCATTCAAGGGATCAACAGACTGAGGTTGCTCATTATTGTTTCTGCGGGCATTTGCTCTTGGGGGAGGCATTTTCTGAAATATTAGCGCATGAATTATTAGATGAGAGAGACAACTGTAGGCACGATAGAATCTAAAAGAAAAAACAAATTTTTCCTAAAACATCTTGTAGCCTCTTGCTCATAGATGTGGCATGCTATACACCGATGATCAAAACTCTACTTAACGTGTCTTGGCAGACTCCCTAGGACTCCTTGAACCTTAGGTTCTGATACCAAGTTTGTAATACCCCAAAATATCATCTCGAGATGTTAGACGGTGCTTCAGGCTACGAGTTGCCCTAAGCTAACCTTTTGAGCCTGCTAACACTTTTGAAGCTTACTTCAAAATAAATAGGCCAAGCAATAATCACATATTTTGTCAAATCTGGATTTACATAGCTGAAAACATAATCTGAATGTCGAAATACTAAAAATCTAAACATGCTAATACTCTAGTCTGACAAAGCCTCTACTACTCAAACTGGGGAGCCATTGGGATAGATCCCCAACTGACTCGAACTGATCTGAAAGTAATAACAATTGAAAATCTAAGAAAATAGGTCCTCGAACCATGAGGATTCACCAACTGTGGGATGTAGGCAAAGGCACTCGGGAATCACGGTCACTGCTGAGACTGAGTACTTGAACCTACATTATGAGACAATGTAGCACACAGACGTATATGTGCATCAGCACTTTGAGGATGTACATAGTATATGGGGGTGTATGTATTTAAGTAAACAATAATATCAATCTCAATAGAAATCATGCATACATCTATAAATGACTCACATAGCTTGAGTAAAACTAAAAACTGAATATCATAAATCATTTATAATGAGGCATAAAGCATAAAATCTCGGGAGTCATTATATCAATACTAAAATCTGTATTCTCCATCTTAATCCCAAAACTTGTAAGCAAGAAGAATCTTGAGACATTAGCTTTTAAAACAAGTACTTTTATCTTATAAAGAATAAAGGACTTCTTTAAAACTTAGAGCTTATAGAACTTTAGGACTTAAGAAAATTTTATCTTAATAAAGTAGAGGACTACCTTGGGAGTTTGTTCTAACCGACATAAACCATGTGAGCCACATGGAGTCCAACATCTTTCCCACGTTGGGGAGATTTGTTCTACCCTTTCCATAGGAATAGAACCTTAACTTTGGTGATCACTTATCTTGACCCACTTGGGGTAAATAAAAAACCTTCGAAGTCACGTAGTTCAGGGTATGAAACCTTGTAACCATACCCAACTCGGTGTTAAATACTACTCCCATACTCAACTCAGAACTTTTAGGAAATCCACCTTAAAATAACTTAAGGGTCTATAATGAAGACCGAAATATATTCCTCTTTGCTTTAAATCATAATCAAATATAGATTCCTATCTTAGCTTAAATCCAAGGGGTCAAATCTTTAACTAAAATCTAAAAATAGCTTAGTTGTGGGGTACGCATAACCCAAACAGTCTCGAACAATAAATCTTAAAATAAGGATCTATTGACCAAAACAATAAATCTCAAGTCAACATCTCAAAATTCATGCTTAAGAATGCAATTACTCATAAGGTATCTTGAAATCTATAAGACTCATCAATAAGCATAGAAACATATGCAAAATCATGTTATTTGACTTTCAAATCATGAAAAGTACCAAAACCTTGCAACTAATGATAATGGGTGAAAAACCCTAACTCAATTTCATGTAAAATCTCATAAATTGCAGAAAACTTGTAATTTAAAATAGGCCTTTGGGCACAAGGGTGAAAGGATTACCCTTGTTCAAACTCCACATACCTTAGATTGTGAAATTGGATGAACAAGCTTGCTTGAGACTCTTTTTGGAACTCTTGAGAGAGGGTTCTTAAAGCCTTTGACTTGGGGACCTTGAATCTGAACTCAATTTGTAAAATCTATGGTAAGTTCTTAAATTTCTTGGAGGAAGATTTCAATTTGATCTAGAGGGTTAATCTTGAGAGAAAACCCTAGTTTTTGATACCTATGAAGAATGTGAAGCTATGTGCTTTATTTAGGATATATCTGAATGTAAAAGGGGTGGAAAAAAACCAAAAAATACTTTTAAAAATGACTTAAAATAGCTGAATATAATAGGCGATTGTGGGTACGATGGTCCGTTGGCCCTGACCGTCGTTCCTAGGCCAGAATTGGACTTTCTTTCTTGCCTGCGACGGCTGGATCGATGGTACGTTACTAGACTGATGGTCCGTAAGCCTTACCATCGTGCCTAACCAGAATGAGGTCTTACTGTCTCCTCTACGACGTCTTGGGCGATGGTTCGTCTCTAGCTCGACGGTCCATCGGCCGTCTCCGTCACACCTGGGCAATTTTGACTGCTTTCTGTAAAACGTCCATATATTTTTCTTCCGATGTCGGATTTTGATGAAATGGGTATCGTTGGAAAGCTAATTCAATTTTTCACAAGATAAATAGTCAAACTTAGAAAAATTCTATATGGTTTAAGTACTAATCACTTTGGAAGACATCTCTTAGTCTTTTAAGAGCAAAATTAGGCTTCACTTGATAGGTTTTAATGGCTTAGACTATGAGAGAACTTTGTGGGGTCTCACACCTCCCCTCTTCCCCTACCCAACAACTGTCCCCAGCCTCATTCCCCTCGGACATGACCCTACCCTATCATCGATGTCCAAACCCACTACTCAAGAAAAGAAACCAACAAAGATAGAAACAAAACTAAGCTACGATAGAAACAAAAACTAAACTAAGTTAGAAACAAAACTAACAGCAGGAAATATAGAGCACACTAATGGCCTAACATCAAGGACAACAAAATAAATAATAAAATACAGAGCAAGTCATCAATATATGACAGCAGACAATCCCAATAAATTAAATGCAAGTCAAGATACAGGAGATTTTATGAGAAATAATACGAAGAAAGAAATCGCAAAGGTTAGAATTCACTAGGTTACGCTTGTAGACAGAGTCCTCTTTTCTTGTGTGGTATGTTGGATTCTGGCAAACTGATGCAGAAACTGGTCGCTGGGATTTTATTGCCGAAGCTTCACCAGAGTGTCGCCAGAATCAGATCTGGTACTGTTGGAATCAGATCTGGACAAAACTGTCAGAACCTTCAGATGGACCCACTAGAATCAGTCATCTATGAACGGTGCTGCACGCTGCCTATATCGCCGGAGTCGAGCCAACGGTGGCCTTAACCCTCCGGTGAAAGCAATGGATGGTTCGAAAGACAGAGAGAGAAAGAGAAAGGGAGAGAGAAGAGGGTAGAGAAAATTAGAGAGAGAGAACACGGGAGTGAGAGTTTCCTTATCTTTTTCCAGCGCTCCTACGTCTTCGCCAGCATCAGCCAGTCAAGGGTCAGTGACCATTCACTGAAAACGACAGTCAATTACACAAACCTAACAAATTGGGGAGGTTCTTGTCCATTAAGCATGATGTCTAAGTGAAAAATAATTGTTAAATTCTAAAAAGAAAATAATGTTGTAAAGTAACAAACATCAAAGCATGTAAATGTGCTGGAAAGTGATATCCATTTATTATACAAATGGTAATTAACCAAATTACAAGTTTAAATAAGGTGTTAAGAATTGATGGATTCACATGCTGAAAATAGTTAAAAAGATTTGAGATTATAATTTCCATCGCTAGAAATTACTACCAAAATTTACAAAATATTACTGAAAAAATGCTGAAAATTGACATTCAATTGCTTGAAACTGATTTTTTTATAGTGCTGAAAGTTATTAAGACATGCTAAAACTTTATTTAAATTGCAAAACAATTTTGTATAGCCAAAAGTAACAACAAACATGCTGAAAAATGGATTTTAACATGCTGGGAGTCAATAAAACATGCGAAAAACAAATACAAGTGTTAAAAATTAATTTTGATATGTTAAAAAGAAAAATTATTTAGAGTGCTAAAAATGTTATTTTGATGTCCAAAATTAAAATTTAGTTGTTGGGAATGTTATTTAAACTGATGTGAATGTCATTTATAAAATGCCCAAAAATTTGTTAAACCCACCACAAATAATTAAACATGTTATAAATTAAGTTGACATATTCAAACTTAATATTCAAACTTAATTTAAAAAGGCGAAAGTTGATTAAACTCCTAAAAGCAGGATTTCTAGGTAATTGAAATAAGTAATTCGTTGAACCTTCGTTAAGGTTTGACTAAAATGATCACATAGAACGTAGACCTAAATTACTTTTGTCTACGCTATTCGTAGAGCACATAAATCCCCGCCCCCAATCAGTATCATAATTTCACTAGTGTCATAGAGTTTATACAATAATTATTACAAACTAAATAAATTAATTTAAAAGACGGGCTAAGTGGGATAGTCCTCAAACCAATCCCTTGGCAACTCTTCAGGTTCCCGAAATCACTTTCTTTCTCATCCAACCTACTAAGCATAAGACAACAATCAAAACCAACAAAAAAATACAAATGTAACTTTGGTAGCCATAACCAACTATTGGCACTGTCGAGATCCTTAGGATCTAAAGGATCCCAGGTAGGCTCATGTTAATGGAGTTATGAGATGCACAAAGATTATTTCGTATTCACATATAACCACGCTACAACAATGAAAAAATACTCACTTACGAATGAGGAAGAAAACATATCACGTCAACAAACGCAAATATTTGAACACAATAATTCATAAAGATACATGGAACAAAAAAAAAAGCTTATGATGTCGAGCATTTTAAGTAATCAAAAGAACATCTATAAAATAATATAAAGAAGCTAATGCATGGTTACAGAAAACTAACCGGTCAACAACACAATAACAAAAGAAATTGAATTTTTCAAAGTAGATGACTAATTATAACGACAAGCAAGAACCAACTGTCTTTCAAAGTAGCAACAAGTAAAAATTGTATACTCAGATGTAGTGTAATAGAATATAGAAGTCAGTGAGTTTTCATATAGGGATAGGAGAGGATGATAAGAGGTGTCCAATAGGAATCAAGAGGTTGTGCTTATATAATGTGGAAAACTTAAACCAGCCCAAGCATAAAAGGAAAAAAATATTTTTTTATCAATCAATTAGGGAAAATAAAATCAATCATTTAGGGGAAAATAAAAAATCAGTCAACTAAGGAAAAAATGAAAATGGAAAATCCTATTCTAGAATCAATCAATAATTAGAGCAGAATATTTTATCCAAAATAAGCATGTAAAAGATATTAGGTTATGCAAAAAATGGCTAACACTTGCCATATGATAAAAGGGCAATTGCCTATAAAGTAACCTTTAATTACGACAATCTAATTATGCACCAAATCTGATTCAAAACAAATTACACATAAAAAATTTGTCCCGAAATCAATACACAATCAAGCATTTTTACCATAAATACTAAATGTCAAGTCTGTCACAACTATAAGTGAATGAAGATTTAGACTTATTAGTCACATTTTACCAAAAAACAGACGAGAACACTAATCAGCCATCTATTCACTATTGAATACAAAATTAGGTGCCACTAACTTCATACATGTGAGACTCTAAAAATGTCAATAAACCAAAATCACAAAGAATCAACATCAAAATCTAAAACATCAACCAATTTTTAGTCAATTTCAGATCAAAACAATAAGATTAAAACACATGCTAATATAAGCAAAACTAAATAAACAGAACCTGTGATGATATCTGAAAATCAAACATTGTTGGAGAGGTTACCATTCAATACCGGTCATTACCTTCGGTGAGGAAAATTGAATGAAATCATGGCTGCATGGTGGCGGAGAAAGGAGAGACGACAGGGGACAGTTGGCGGTGAGGCACCGTTAGTGGCGTTGATGGTGGGATAAGAGGTGCTAAAAACAAAAAGCCCATCGGTACTCACATCCAGTAAGGCTCATCAATGGGAAAGGAGGTTGGAGACGGCGAAGCAGCAGCTGGTTTTGCTTTCTTCTCTGACGGCGATAGGGGTTTTGTTGGTGATGGCGCCGGCAGATCTAGGCGGTGATGGAGGAGCAGTGTGGCACCATAGCTGGCATCGGCATTGGTGGGTCATCGAAAATGACAGTAGCTGGCAAAGCCATATTGACTTCTTTTGGGATGGGATGGATGGCTTTTGTTGGTGGAGCAGCGACGAAAAGGAAAAGAGGCAGTCTGGCCAGCGTTAATGGCGCTTAGAGAGAAAAGGGAGGTAGAGAGAGAAAGATATAGGAACTGTGCGGATCTTTTTGTGAAAAATAAATAGGGTTAGGGTTTTTGTTTTTGGTAAAAATAAAAAGAGTAGGTGCTTGGATCTCAGCTGTTGGATTATTTTTTATCAACGATTGAGATAAAATATGAATAAAAGGTTAAAATTGGAATTTAATTTATGACCAAAGAAGGGGTGCACATTAAGTAGGGCGCATGATTAGCGACGCTAGCTAATGTATGCCGACATCGTAAATGGCCCAAAAATGACAGACGAAGGCAAAATCACGACTACTACAATACCTAAAGGACCATTGAATGTCAAATTACAACAATCTACAACTACGAAGCGGGATACTACGGTAAAAGGCAATAAACAAATTCCAGCTCAGCTAGCTGAGAGTAAAGGGACTAGTAGTAGCTCAGCTCCACAGGCGAGATCAGTCACACCGGCATTGGGAGTTTTTCAGCCGGTATCCACAATCCAACTAGCTAAATGGGTAATGGGACCCAGCAATAGCTCAAATGGTGTGACGAAAGCTCCATCCCCAAACCACCAAAATACCTACACCACTAAAACTCCATCAGAGAGGGAACATGATTGAGAAGTCTCAGCACAGGCGATAAGGAAACTAACTTTCTCGGAGAGCTCAAAACCAGCTGACGCACAACGGAACAAGCTTCCGATGATGGGTAAGCAACTTTAATACTTTTCACCTGTAATGAAAGACGGGTTAAAGTGGTTAAACTGAATATAGGTGAAGAGGAGAAACAAAACCAAAAATGGGATTGTACATTAATTGGGTATGTTGTAGGGAAGAACCCATCGTTCAAACAGATGTTACACTTTGTGTACACATTCTGGAAATTTATGGTAACACCTAGAGTTTTCTTGCACGATAATGGTTAATTTATCTTTCGATTTGAAAATATAGATGATAGAGCAAAAGTTCTCAATAATGGACCATACACGTATGATTATACAATATTTGTCCTGAAACCATGGGTACCAAACTTTCAAAGAAGCAAAGAATCACTGAAACAGGTGTCACTGTGGGTTATCTTTCCTAACCTACTAATTCAGTATTAGGCAACTAAGAACTTAAGAAGAATAGCTAGCTACTTAGGAAAACCAGTTTGTACTGATGGTCTCACTACTGGGGAGGGCAGAATTTCCTATGCTTGAATGCTAATCAAAAAAGATGTAACACAACCATTACCTGAGTATATGCCGATTGAAAAGCCTAATGGTAATACTAGAATCCAAGACTTGAAGTATGATTGGTGGCCAGAATACTATCAGGATTGGGATTTTAGGCCATCAGACATATAAATGTCCTTTGAAGAAACCAGCAAAACAACACCCTAAACCTTCTAAAGCACCAGTACAGACAAAGGATTTGGGACATACACATTGACTACCAAAGAATGCTTCTATTGCTCTAAGTCAAAAAGACCATAATATAACTACCACTACTGAAGCCTCCCAAGTGAATGAGAGTAGCATAATTAAAGGGAAAGAGCCACTGCAGAAAGTACAAACTTTACACTCAGAAGAAGAGTGTAGAAGGAACAAAAGGTTAGAAGAAGGAGTCATACATAAAACAGATAGACTCAGTTTGGTAGGAGTTCCTGAGGGTCCTGAACAGCCCTCTAAATCTCCACCATGATCTTTTGCTCATAAAATATTAGAGGGCTGAATCAACCCTTTAAACAGAAAGAGTAAAAACTCTTTCTGAGTCACAAAAAAATTGATTTATTAGGTTGCTTGGAAACAAATAAAAAGGAGAGTAAAAAAAAGACTATAACAAAGTTTTTGGGCAAGGAATGGACATGCACATCTGATTACAGTGTTGAACAGAATAGCATATTTTAGATATACTGAAAGACTAATCAGGTTTAGGTTACAATTGAGTTGGATACATCATAATTGGTGCATTGTTATATGGAGGATAAAGGATCTAGTTTTGTAAGTTTCATGACTTTTATATACGGCTACAACACCACTATAGGCAAGAAAGATCTGTGGGAGCAGCTGAAGGGAATTCATAACCATCTAAATGACCCCTGGGTCATACTAGGTGATTTTAATATAGGTCTCTCTGTTACTAACAGAATTAATGGATCTCGCATCCAACAATTTGATATTCAGGACTTCTAGGAGTGTATTGAGCAATTGGGATTGGGCATGCTACCCAAATGAGGGTGTGACTATACTTGGTCCAATAAGAGAGAGGCAGCTGACAGAATATATAGAAAAATTGATTGGATACTAGGTAATGAAACATGGTTTATGAAGTATAGGGCTCTAGAGGCTATATTCAGACAACCAGGATGTTCAGACCATTCACCTATCACTGTCAACACAGAGGTCCTAGTGTAGATTACTAAAAGACCCTTTAGGTTACTAAATATTTTATTACATCAAAATGATTTTCAAAACTTGGTGAAGGAAACTTGGGGTCAAACTATCCAGGGATATACAATGTACTCTATGTGGCAGAAACTGAGGAAGATTGGAGCTAAAGCTAAATCTCAAAACCAATAAATGTCCTCTCTGGAGCAAACACTGCAATAACTAAAATGAAATTTCAACAAGTACAAGGAGCATTGAGTGATAATCTGTTTGACCCTGTATAGATTCAGCAGGAGAAATCAATCATTGCTAACCTCCAAAAATGAGATTGAATCAATGAGCAAGTATTGAGACAGAAGTCCAGAGCCACTTGGATAACACATGGGGATTCCAACTTAAAGTTTTTCCATGCACATTTGAAGAACAGACAAGCAAGGAACAGGATTGGCTTTATCTGTACTGAGCAAGGTACCAGAATCACAAAACTAGACCAAATTCAGCAGGAATTCATACACTTTTTTCAAAATCTTTTGGGATCAACAGCAAGTGAACTACCTTGAATCAATCTTGACATAGCAAGAGATGGTCCTTTCCTGAATATGACACAACAAAAACAACTGATGTAAAAAGTGACAAAACAGAAGATTATTCAGACAGTCCAATACCTTCCTTGTGAAAAAGCACCAGGTATTAATGGCTTTCCTATTGGGTTCTTTAAAGGAAATTGGGCAGTAATGGGACAAGAGGTTACTACAATAGTGTTGCAATTTTTTGCAAATGGAAAACTATTTTAAAGTATCAATTGCGGAACTATCACACTAGTCCCTAAGGTAGCCAGTCCTAACTATGTGAAGGAATATAGGCCAATAGCATGTTGTACCACCTTATAAAGATCATTGCTAAAATCTTACCTGCTAAATTGAAGCCTATGGTAGATGTTCTGGTGGGACATTCATAGTCTGCTTTTATTGAGGGGAGAAACATTTTAGATAATGTAATAGTGGCTTATGAACTAATTAAGAGATATGGTCAAAAGCATATCTCTCTAAGATGTTTCATGTAAATAGACATCAGGAAAGCCTATGACTCAGTTGAGTGGGGGTTCTTACAGATAATACTTGTGGAGTATGGCTTCCCTATAAAAAAGATTGCATGGATAATGACATGTGTTACTATTGTTAGTTATTCTATACTTGTGAATGGGAGCTTAACTAAGAAATTTGATGCAAAAAAAGGTCTCAGACAGGGGGACCTATGTCCCCATATATTTTTATGCTGGTGATGGAGTACCTAAATAGATCCTTGAAATAGTCGAGGCATAACCCTAATGTCAATTACCATCCAAGGTATGCCAAACTACAACTGACTCACATTTGTCTTGCGGATAATTTGTTGCTATGTTGCAGAGCAGACCAAATGTCCATCCAGTTAATTTTATAGGCTTTTGATCATTTCTCTTCTGTCTCCGGGCTGAAAGCTAACTTAAAGAAAAGCTCATTTTATGTTGTAGGGGTATCTAATGAATTTAAGCAGCAGGTTTTGAAGAAAATACAATTTACACAGGGGGAAATGCCCTTTAAGTATTTAGGAGTTTCACTCTCCTCTAGGAAACTAACTATTCACCAATGCATGCCCTTTGTGGAGAAGATGGTGACAAGAGTCAAATGCTGGAATGCAAAGCTATTATCTTATAGTGGCAAGCCACATCTTATAAAAAGTATCCTTTTTGAAATGCAAACATATTGGGCACAAGTATTCCTACTGCCAAAAAAAGTCATTACCATGGTTACACAAATTTGTAGGGTGTTCCTCTGGATAGAAGGTATGTACTATTCAAAGAAATCTTTAGTTGCATGGAAAGCAATGTGTTTACCAAAAGCAGCAGGAGGGCTGAACATCATTGAATTTGATAGGTGGAATAAGGCTGCTATCCGTAAACTCTTATGGGCATTAGTAAACAAGAAGGACACCTTATGGGTCCAATGGATTCACAGCTTCTACATCAAAGGTAGGGAATTGAATTTAGTGCAAACACCTAAACAAACATACTGGCTTGTTAGGAAAATATTTGATGTTAGAGAATGGATCCCAACTAGAACTCCACTACAACATCTAGCACAATTCACTACGGGCCCAAAGTTCAGTATTAAGAAGTTATATGTCTACATGCTACCTCAACAGGCTAAGGTAGAGTGAAAAAACTTGGTATAATCACCAGACACCAGTCCAAGACACTAATTCATTACATGGTTGGCTCTCCATGGGAGATTAGCAACAGTGGAAAAACTTTAGAAATGGGGCATCAATGTAGCCACTTGTTGTGTCTTATGTGGCTCAGGAACTAAAAAAACATTCCAATATCTGTTCTTTGAGTGCATCTATTCTAAGACCATATGGAACACATTACTAAAATAGATAAATATTCACAGACAAGCTCAATCTTAGGAAGATGAAATCAAATGGTTGACTTCTGGTTTTCACATGTCCAAAACAAGTTCACAGGTACTAATTTGTTTGTTTACATCTACAGTATACCACATTTGGTATGAAAGGAATGCGTGCAGATTTAAGGCACAAGGCAAGAATACCATACAGTTGCTCAAAGACATCTGCCTTTAAGTGCATATGAAGGGCCAGCAGCAGCGCAAATGGCAGGACTTATTAGCAAAGTTGAATTATTTTCCAATTTAATATAATATAATTGAAATATGTAATAGTTCATCAAGGCAGGAAACAATGTACTCAAATGTTCTGGTGGAATAAAAAGATTTTCTTTTCACCAAAAAAAAAAAGATGGGCTAAAAATTAAATAAAATTAAATTGATTTTATGCTGCTATCTTAATAAATGTAATAATAAGATGTAGCTATTAAGAATAAATTATTCATGTAAAATTAGTGTCACGTAAAAAAGTATTATATAAAATTATTGGTAACAAATTTAAAATAAATTATTATTATTATTATTATTATTAATAATAATAAAGCTAGCCAATGTATTTGTAAATTGTGAGTGTGCGTATTTTATGAAAGAAATAACTTAATAAATATTAATAAATTATGTAAAAAATGTCGTATTTGTATTAATAAATGGTAAAAAAAAATGATAATAAAAAATTAAAATAATTTGTGCATTTTATAAATCATGAATGTGACTTGTCAAAAATTATTAGTATTAAAAGTTAAATAATTTTGTTGAAATAGTAGCCTAGGAGAGCATCGGGTGGTCAAAATTGGGTGTCAACACCATGTATTTTTACTTATATTATGTTCACTGTTATTATGAAATGCTCTCACCTATTTTGTATAAAAACATGATATTTTGGATTGTTTCACATACCAGTACATCTATATTGACCTTCAATATTTCAGGATTTGAGACACAGTTCTAGGGTCCCACTAAGCAGTAGATTGGGTTGTCCGGAGTTTGCAGTTGGTGAGCCTCCCTTGTTTTGGAAGGCTAAGTTTTATGATTTAATTGTTTTTAGTTTATGGTCCGACCGGGGGCCTTGTCCTGGTCTTTTAACAGATGTTGCATTCTTTTAGTTCGTAGAGATTTTGCAGATAGGTGTTAAATGGATTTAGGTCTTGTTGAAATTATAACTGCATGGTTTTGTTGAAAAAATAAAATGACCATGTTTTGTTATGTTTTTTTAATTTTTTATAGAATGTGAATTATGAATATAATCGCCAGATAGAAGGGCTCTCGGGCTTTTATGGTTTGGGATGCTTGTCGCGGTCAGGGCCTCAGTTCGGGTCATGACAAACTTGCTATCAAAGAACTGTTCATGATCCTAGGGTGTTTTCGAAATCACATCGGGTAGAGTCATTTTTATGAGTGTGTAGTGCACCACACTTATAAGTAAGAAGCTACTAGGCATTTAGGAACATTTTACTTTTTTCTTGTTGTAGATCGTGCCATTTTATTGTCCATTTGGAAGTTATCCAAATTCCTTCTGTACTCTGATTTTACTAACTATGTCTCATTGTCGAGTCGATTCAAGTGCAGAAGTTTAGAATCTAAATTATGTGGTCCTTTTTGATTGAGTCATAAATGATTATGAAATTGCACAGGGACTTAAGAGGAGTCCATTAGTGATTAAAAGTGTATTGATTTAATATTATTCCCATATCTACATCAATCGTGCATTTGAGCCTGAGATATAAAGTGTATATAGTCCCTTTTAAAAAAAATTCTTGTTGCAGATGTCATACTTAAGGGTAGTGATATATGTCTGAATGTTGGAACAATATTTCCACCCAAGTTATAGTATGTGTTAAGGTGTCATACCCTATTGGTAGTAAGATGATCCCGAAGTTGGTGACATAAAGTCACAAGGTTAGTAGTCAGAGTGAGGGTGACTTTTGTGTAAATGAATAGTTTTAGTTATATAATCGAGGATTGAGGAGCGGGTTGCCATTATATAGTGATAGACTAGTGTAGTAGCAATAGTTATGGATTGTGTGATAGTCTGTGAAAGAAGTGTCTGGCTATGATTACTAATTATTCAAAATAGGGAAGGATCTCAAAATAGATAGTTATGGTGGTTGTATAAATCATTTATAGGTTTGAATGGATAGGGGTAGATTAGTCAATAAGTTATGGATAGAGACTTATTGGTGTAAGTGGAATTTGAAGGTAGTCTAAATGTATGCGTGGGTAAGTAACTATGATGTGAGAGAGTGAAATATGTTGATAGGATCGTAATGGGTTATAATATAAAATTATGATCGACTATCCCTATAATGTAACTTTACCCCCTTGATTTGTCTTTTCTTTAGTAGTTGTAAATTAGTAGTACATATGAGAAGGTCTGTAGTAGATTTTGAGATGTAGCAGTAATTTCGTGGAGAGGATAAACTCATGGGCTATAGTTAAGTGAAATAAGAGACTTAGGTTGATATTTCTATTCGATTGATTAGTATAGGCTGTGGCATGTTTCATATGATTGGTGTTGTTAGACAATAGGCTTGAACTTTAGATGTGGATAGTGGTGGTGAGAATAGTATCCTAAATTTAATGACGCATGTTTAGTGGGAATGAATTAGTTGGCTTGATGTGATTTATAAAAGAGCCTAGGTTAATAATTTATGAAAATTTTAAGTGGTAATTGTGAGGTATATGTGTACATGAGGACTAGTATTAAAATGATGAATTGTGACTGAGTCATTTAGTAGTTAAGGGCGTAAGTATATAAGGATAAGTTGAACCCCAGATAGCATGTGGTTAGGTAATTTTGTATGTGTATAAGTGCTATGTTTATCTAGTTCATGTTCTTGAATGTTGTAGTATGGAAAAGTTTGGGAAATTATACTGTGATGTTCTTTTGAGCTGAATTAAGGAACTATAGGTAAGTAGTATGTGCTTTTGGTATAGTTTTATAATTTTTGTTAAGTTGTAAGTTATGCGACTAGAGGTTTAATGCAAGTATCTTAAGTGGTGGATAATAAATTATAATGTGATAAGGTGTGCGGATGGGTATGCTCACGTGTGTGTGAGTTGTAGGGTGATGGCTATATAAGCTAGTGAAAGTTAAAAGTAACATTTTTGGAAAGCAAGGCCTTCAAAGTATAGCTCATCAGGGAGAGTATAGAATTTAAGTATATGGTGATGTCTCTTTTGTGTTGAGAGTTATGGCTGTAGATTTTGATGTGAGGTTATGTCTATAAGTCGAGTGTGACTTTGATCTAAGGGGGAGATGATGGATTAAAATAGTTCCTGAATTTTCTTGTTGTGTCAAGTTTCAAGTAAGAATAATGATAAATCAATCCCTATTCAAGCAAGATCCTCCTACTTCGATTTGAATAGACATCTAACAATGTCTAATGTATTCAAGTCTTGTCTACGTCTAAGGTTTGAGATCTCTATGTAACTCTTTTCATGTCCCGACCTCCAAACTAGGGGCAATAATGTCCCTCAGTGATCCAATATTTCAAGTATTCAAGCTCTATGTAATGATGTTCATGATCCATAAATCTGTGTCCCAAATCATGCTTGGTTCTAAGGAACTATACTTCCATATATTACCGATTCATTTTTATGTCGGTATTAGCCAAAATGATATAGTTGTGCGAACTCACAAATTTTTTGGCTCTGCAAATGAGAAGCAATGGCTTTGAGTAGAAGTTCTTATCTCAATTGTTGACTTCATGAATTCCAAACTTATGTTATATGACTCGTGTTTCCCGCTATGGTCTATCCTAAGTACCGTGCTATGCTTTGATTATGCCAGAGCATCTCTCTACTTACGATCCAGAAGCTTGATATATGAAGCACTTTGTGTTTACTCTATCGTATCTTCACCTTATGTCCCTCCTTATGTAGTGCAATGAGCATAAATTATGGCCTGATAGTGTCACTTCTATTCATGACGTTTATGCTCGGGTTCCTCAATGACCTTCCATATGTTAGTATAATGGTGGTGATGTTTTACCCAGAGGAGGAGATGTTCTTAAATATGAGAATTTGGGATGTGATTTCTTTAGCTAGAATTATAAGAGAAAGGGAAAGAAGGAGACAAACTTTTTCTATGTGGAATAGTTAGGAAAGAGATATATGGCAAGAATCCTCGTAAGAATGATTAAATTTGCTGCTCTTAGTGGAGAGATCCATGAAGTGGGGTGTTGTAATGATAAGCTTAAATGTGGTGATTGATGAAAACGTAAACCAATGTGTTATGTGGTTGGGACTCTTTGATTTAAGACCAGAGGGTGTCTGATGGTAGTGATAAGGTGAACTAATTTTTTTTAAAGAGAGGAGGTAGAGTGTAAAGTCGCATAGCTTAAGGTGGCATCTTTTTGTTTTGGGATAGGCTTCAACATGAGAGTGCGATGCAATTAGATTCAAACTCTAGTAGTTATGTATTTAGCGGGAATATTATAAGATTTAGATGTTGAAATGTTCTAATCATGGCTAAAAACATAGTGGAGAGCGTATCAATTGAGGCAGAGAATATTTCTACTCTATTCTTATGTACCACGAGAATCTCATCTCATGTTTTGTACCAATATTAATCAGGCTGAGGATTCCGAGAACAATTCATGACTTGCAATATTTTGATTATGTGTCATAAAACACATGCCAAGATCATGTCGATGTCAAGTTTTGTTATCTTATTTTTGTGCTTATACGTTTCCCTAGGGGTTATCATGAAGCTTGTTAGATGCCTTTACATATTTCGTTGAGGAAAAATGTTCAATTCAAAATTATGTTCTGTATTCTACACTTTTAGAGCTTCAAAAAGGTCCTACCCATCATTAAAGGATGAATGATCCCAAGGGGGAGATAATGTAACACCCTGCATTTTCAAGCTAGAAATCGAACTGTTGTTCCTACGTGTGAAAGCTCTAACAGAAATCATTTCCAAGTGAAAATAAGTGCCATGATCTATATCTTCGTGTTTGAAGTGCTTTCGATGTGAAAAATCTTCATAGGAACCACGTAGAGCGAAGTTGAGCTAAGAACCTTTGATTTGGCTAAATCTTTATTTTCGATGTTACAAGGGTCTACTTTTAACGTTTATAACTTTTGATACAAGTAGAATTTTTCAACTCATGACCCACCAAATTATAGATAATTGAGTCATCTTTTCAACGATACCAATTTCACCTGAATCCGATGTCCTAGCGAAAAATTATAGCCATTTTGGTGAGAGAGGTAGTAAGATTGTGCAATTAACGTGCCCGCACACTCCCTTTCACCCCTGATTTTCCAATTTTGGTTTCCATAATTTTAAGGGCTTTTTAGTCTTTTCTTCCCTTATAACTCCCAACCCACGTCTGATAACCCTC
Organism: Capsicum annuum; assembly: GCF_002878395.1. Taxonomy (NCBI): domain Eukaryota; kingdom Viridiplantae; phylum Streptophyta; class Magnoliopsida; order Solanales; family Solanaceae; genus Capsicum; species Capsicum annuum. The sequence goes on along the minus strand of NC_061121.1, from coordinate 25,430,919 downwards.
AATGGGCGATATTTTCCTCCTATTTCATCAATTAAATATAGGAAATCCTCTACTCTCAAGAACAACATAAATTAGGGTTTCCACCAAAGATCAAGAATTAAGCTCTTGAGTCAAGAATTTCAAGAAACTAATCAAGATTTGGTTTTTTTCTTTCAAACTAAGTAATCTAAGGTATGTGGGACTACTCTAAACCCCATGGGCATTATTTTTACTGTTTTAATCTAGATTAAAGATCCCCAATCATGTTTTTAAAGAAGGGTTTCGATATTGTTGTGAAAAGTAAGTGGCATGGAATTATTTTGAAAATGCATATGGTTGTTTTGAACTATTTCTCAAGAAAATTAAATGTACCTATGTACATATGTATTCATTTGTAATGAAGAGTTTGATTGAGATAATGCTTGATAAAAATTCCTCTCCTTTATGATATCTTTGATTTCAAGTGTTGTGGTTTGTGTAAAGGTATGGATTTCGTGGAAGAAAACTAAATAATGAATGCTTTACTGATGATCATGAAACCACATATTTATGACATGTTAGAGGGTGGTTTTGAATGAAAAATGTTCATATGTCGCAGCTAACAACTTCTAAGGGTTTTGAACGATATAAGCATAATATGACCACCTATTGATTGTAAATTTGAGAGTAGAGTATTTTGATGGAAGTTGAATGAAAATATATTGCATAACTCTCTCTCACCTGATGTTTAAAACTATGGTTGGTCATTAATACGATAATAAGTAAAAAGGGTTGCAAATATAATGAGATGTGATTTGATTGACTTGCACGTCAGGGTATTACGATACCCGGTGATTATATGTCCTTAACAGGATATGTACTGAATGTTTTGATAGTATGAAGTATGTTTGTTTTAAAAAGCTAAAAGTTGGGCTTAACAGAGCTAGTTGGTCACCTATTGAAGGCGTTTGAGTGTAAGGGCTCATAGCTAGAAACCGTAGTTGTCGATGTGGGACTTTTGTATTCTACATGGAGTCATAATAAAATAATTAGGATATTTCACATGGGGGGATTCTTGTGGTGTGCTCATATGGGGTGTATCACCAGCTACAATCCTGACGGCTACTTGGATTGGCGACTTGGCCACCGATTCTAGGGCGGATTCCATATAGCCCGTGGAATTACAGAATTGTAGGGTGTATCGACTAGCTCAGAAGAATAACAAAAAGTGAGTACAGGTTGTCAAGAATTGTTTTGAAGTTTATTAAATATGTGTGTTAAATAGATGAGTTATTGATTTTTTATTCTTTAAGTTGTTTACCTTCAGTTAGGTCTCAGTTTGAACTATTTCTTTATTTCAGCTTCAGTGTAGGATGAAAATTGCAGAACTAAAACAAATTTCTATGAAGCCTGATGTTGTTGAGGTACTGATTTGTTTCATTGTCATTGTTTTACGAAAATTTTGACTTTTGAGAGTCGTCACTTAATTTTGAAAAGGAATTAAGAAAGCTTTGTAAAGTACTTAGATGATCCAAAATAGCAAAATTGTTTAAGTTAGAGATTTTGAGTAAGCGCTTCCTATTAATGTTTTAGGAAGGTTTTAGGCACCTAAAACATCCGCTAACTTGCGGTTATCCGGACTGTTTGAAAATATCTTTTGACTAACTTCAAAAAGATTGATTTGTTGAAAAGTGATTGATTTTTTAGGAAAGACCTGTGTAAAATAGATTTGGACGATTTAGTAAGGATTTTAACTAAGTCTAAACAAACAAATAAGCAAATAAACCCATAAAAGAAGAAAGGAAGGAGAAAGTAAAAGACTTGGGTCAATGGGTCCAAATCAACGAAACCTGTCCTAATCTAATTGGGCTTTCGATCCATTTTTACCAGTCCTAATTCTATGTTTTGGAGCCCTTTTGTCCCAAAACCCGCTTCACCTGTATTAAATTTACAACTTTGGCTTCAAGGTCCAAATGAATGAATAATGAAACAAAGAAATGAGTCAACAAATAAATAAATACATGAGACAACTATGAATAAATAAACAAAAGAGACTTTCAAGTCTCTTAGGTACTTCAAATAGGGGAATTAACCCATTCTTCTTTTGACTCTTTGTATCTATATGTCATGGGATTATCTTTTGAACTGTCTTTCAGAAGTCTTCTAAAAGGGGTGGGCCTCAATGGCCCATTACGCAATGTAAGGGGAAAGAGTCCCTTTTGACTCCCAAACGAGTTCATGCAGAAAATAAAGATGAAGGAATTAATATTCATTTAAAATACAAAATGTCAAGTTTCAAGGTAAAAGAAAATATCAAGAACTAGTTTTTGACCGACAATGATGAGCATACTTATTATAATACCCCGTATTTTCGTGCTAGAATTCTAATTGTCGTTCCTACGTGTCTAAGCTATAATACAAATGATTTTCATATGAATATAAGTTTCACGATCATTGTCATAGTCTATGAAGTGGTTTAGAGGTGAAAAATGTTCATAGCAATAACTTTGAACAAAGTGGAGCTAAGATCATTTGATTCGTCCAACATTTGATGTTTGATTCTATAAGGGTCTACTTCAACGTGTATAACTTTTTATATATGTAGAATTTTTCATCTCAAGACCCATTAAATTGTAGGTAATTAAATTAGCTTTTCAACATCAATTTTGCAAGAATTCAATAACCGATTAAAAAGTTATGCTATTTCCGTGTGAGGCAGTAAGCCGACGCGAGAGTCGCATCGACTTCGCCTCGACATGAAAAACCGACGTGGATCCAAAGATAATTTGAATGCTAATTCAATTCCAAAAGGGCCTAGGGTCACTTTAGTCAATTTCCCCCACCCTTATTCCGTCTAAACACAAAATCAAAACCTATTACAAGCACTTTGGGAAAAATTTCATCAACTTTCTCCCAATTGAAAAACCCTAAGTTCAACATTCATCTCTAAGAAACTCAAGATTCCACCATCCTTTTTCCAAATTGATGCAAGATTTAAGATCCCTAGACCAATAGCTTCAAGAATCTTCATTCAAGAGTGCAAATAGAGTCTCAAAAAGCAAGCTTGTATATCTACTTCATCATCTAAGGTATGTGGGGTTTCAACAAGGACAATCATTTCATCCTTGTGTCCAAAACTTGTTTTAAACTACAAATTTACTGACTTTTTAGTGATCTCTCATAAAGTTGAAGTTAGGGTTTTATACTCAATTTATATTGTTTGAAGATTATGAGTTTACAAGTAATTGAATATTGAATTGCATGACTATTTTCATGTATTTATGCGCGTAATGCAATTTTTTAGATTTTTCAAAGTGAGCTTAAGCATGACATTGAGACTCTTGATCTTATTATTTTGATAGTATTTTCAAGAAGCATATTGAGAATGATGTTTTTCTATGATTTTTAATGTTAATACGTGAGTTCTACATTGAGATTCATACCCATTATCACTATTTATAAGATTATGAGTTTAAGAGATTTTGAAGAATATTGTCATGCCTATTGCAATATTTTTCAGATTTTGAGTTAAATTATTATTGAGTTCATTAACAAGCATGATTATTATGATGTTTTGACATAAGTTTGAAGCATGGGTTATTAGGCCCTATTTTGGGTATTGATATTTCAAGAACTTGTGCTTTTGTGCACACTGAGATTAGCATATTTTGAGTTGTATAAAAAATATTTGATTTTCAGATCCCCAATTGAGTTTTCGAATCCACTTTTCAGAGTTTATTACAGATTATATAAATGAGTTTGGTTTTCTTTATAAACCATGGGATTATTTTAAAAGTGGATTTCCATTGAGATGAGCGTAGCAAACTAAAGGGAGTAGTATTTAGCACTGAGTTGGGTAAGTTATTACGATTTCATACCCCAAAACTACATGCCACCATAGGATTGAGATTAATGGGCCCGAGGCCAAGATAGTGATCACTGAGTTGAGGTTATACTCACTGGAAAGAGCATGGCGCCTCTCCCCAATGTGAGGTTTCTTTCTTAGGAGGACAAAACGTTGGACTCCATGTAGCTCACATGATTTATGTCGGTTAAGAGAACCTCCCTGCTAGTAAAAATAAATAACAACTTTTGAGTATCTTTCTTAAGGTAAGTATTTTCCCTAATGATTTTAGGAACTAAGTGTAAAGGCTCACAAACTTATTCAGATATTGAATTACTTGAGATTTTCAGTTAAAGAGTTACAGCTTTAGTTTTCAGACTCAAAGTGAGCTCCTTTTTCACTTAGCCTATGTGAATTGAGATAAAGTATTTCTTATGCAGAATGAAATTTTAGATTTCATTTAGTTTACAAGATTATGAGAACAACAAGAGAATATAGATATTAGAACTAAATGTTGTGGCTCACGATATTTGTAAAGCATGGTTTGCTTCTTATTGCTATTTATTTCAGTATTTCAGATATTCCAGTTTATGTGAGTCACTTACATTTAGCATACATTGTTTTATAAATGATGACTATGAAATATGTTTTTACTTATGTATTCACCCTCATATACTCAGTACATCCTCAAAGTACTGATCCACGTATATGTCTATGTGCTACATTGTCTTATAATGTAGGTACAAGTTTCAGTATGCACATTCAGACTCAGACAGTTGCAGATTCCTGCCTGTGAGATGAGGAGTCCTCCTACTTTGGGGACTTCAGTTATACCTATTTATATTCTTTAATTTCTAATTCATACGTATTGATTAATGATAGTTAGAGTAGCTTCCCAGCTGTCTATAGTTAGTATTAGTAGAGGCTTCATAGACAAACAGTAGAGTTAATGTATTTAGTTTTAGTTTTCTTTGTAAAAGTATAGTTGTAATCATGTGAATTTAGTTTTGTATTGAACAGATTTTAAAAAAGAGTTATCTTCCACTGATTTTGTACAGATTTAGCTATTTTATTCAGCTTCTTATGAGTTATGCCAGTAGAAGGGTTAGCTTGGGGTCACTTATGATCCTAAGCACCGTGTGACATCTCGGGACCCATTTTTGGGGCATTACAAATGTGGTATCAGAGCACAGAGTTCAAGTGTCCTAGGGTGTCTGTGAAGCCGTGTCTAGTAGAGGCTTGCGGAATGGTATGGAGACGTCTGTACTTTTCTTCGAGAGGCTACAAGGCAGTTAAGAAAAGTTTTCTTTCCTTCCTATTGTAGATCGTCCAGTAAAGTTGTTCTCTCAGAATCTTCTTTTTATTTGTGTGTCACCCCAAAATTTCCTCATCTATGTATTATTCTTGAGATAACATGATCAACGAGTTTTAATTCCTCCCCATATAATGCTCTTAGATTTACTAGCAGAAATTTCAGAAGTCACACAAAAGGGGCTTGAGAGGAGGTCTCTAGTGTGCCATGAATCCTTCAAGTTAAAAGTTATGTCCTCATTCTTATAAGTCATTAGGTTAAGACAGAGTAAGATATGTATCCATATTCCTCATTAACCCTTCAATACGGATAGTACTCATTAGAGGAGATAGTGTGACTATAGATTGCTGAATAGAGTTTGTGTACATGAGATATTGAAACCTAGAGTGTTATGATTCATAAGTAGATTGAATCTTCTTATAGTTGGAAGTGTGGGTTTAGAAGTGTAGTGACAAGAAGGGTGGCAATAGCCATTTATTGAACATGTATATAGCTGAATATTTTTTTGCATATGATTGAGTTGGTAATGAAGTGATATGTGCTTGTGTGTTAATTTAGCGGAAGGTAGGGAAGGAGTTATTAGTTAAGGAGAATTGTTGTTTGCTTGAAGTATGAAAAGAGTTATTGATGATATTTGTTATGTTGGAAAGTATAGATTATTAATGAAGTACTCGGTGGTTTAGTATTGTTAATTTAGGCTTCCCTTGAGGTTGCGAAAAGGTGTTTAGTTTAAACTTATAGAACTATGAAAGAAGTTTAGGTGCATAGATGGGTGAATAGTAGTGATGGGTAGAAGGAGGGTGTGATATTGGGTTGTAAATAAGATAGGCCATACAATTATGATTGATTATTCTTATTTAAGGCTTTAGTAGACTAGTGTTTCTTGATGTCTTATTTTTTAGCTTTCCAGTAAGAATGGTGCGTGAGGTTGGGTTGTAAATTATGTTTAGCATTTGATGTTAAGTTTGAATAGCGGATGATCATAAAGGTGAGAATAATGATTGTTCGATTGTTGATGCGAGCTATATGGAGGTGATCTAGTAGGCTTGAATAGTGTATGCAAAAGTGTAAGTGCATGTATTCGAAATTAATTATGATGTAGAGGTGTGCCCAAGGTTATATGGGGATGCATTATTCTTGAAGTTTACTAAGTTTTGTGTGTAGTTAGTAGTACCTTAAGTTTCTAAGTGGAAGGAGGCTAGTGATATAGTATATGGTGTTCTTAATATCTAAGTTAAGTGAGTATGATTGATAATTTTGAGCCTTTTGATATAATCTTGATTCTCATGGCTTAGAAATATAAGTATAGAAGTGTGATCTTGGTAGGCTATGATTATGTGTTTAGAGATGTAGGTATGTTTGAAAATGAGGGTGTACGTCTTTGATAATGATTACTGAAGCTAAAAAGTTAAGGATGGTATATGAAAGGGTTGTTCAAGAATGAAGTCAGTAAGTTTGAAATATAGTTTATTCTTGTGAGTTTAGCATTTATGTGTAGACATTAGAATGATGAAATTATGGCTTAGTCTCGAGGATATGGAGTAGACCATAAGCTTAGAATATCAGCTCTAACCTAAGGGGGAGATGGTAGAGTGAAGAACCAAATTAAGTTTTGAGAATTAGATTGTGATACATGTTGTGGTTAGTTGAAATTGGTGTGTGTATGTTCTTGGAGTAGTGCATGGGAGTTATTGTGATAGAGGTTTAGAGAATACGATGAGTGTGCTATTATGGGTGTTTGTTTAGACGTTCATATATGGTTATAACAATAGGATTGAATGCCGTGTTGGTGTATGAGTGGATGAATGTGGTGCACGTTAGTTTCCGACCTTCCCGACCTTAGAATGTAAATCCTTAAGCGAAATCATGATCAGGGTTGTCAATAGCACATCTCGTGTAAGTTTTAAATTTTTTGGGCGAGGTTTGATAGTAAAAACAGTGAGGTAATGCGATATGGCCACGACGCGACATATGTCGCATTGGTAGGGGCAACGCGATGCATCGTATATCGTGTCGGTAGTCCAGTTCAGTTATGATGTTATATGTAGTACCCGAAATTTTGAGTTAGGCTTGACCATGGTGAGAGGACTTAGTTTAGTTTAGACCTTAGTAGATAGGTTTATCAATGCTCATGTGAGAATTAGAAGTTGAATCAAGGGAGTATAGTATTTAACGGGAATAGCATAATGAGGGAGTATTCGAGAAGAGTTGCTAAGCTTGAAAGTAAGAAGTTGCATTGATTGAAGCCTAGTACTTCTATCCTGACTTATGATCTATATGTCTATGTTCCAAGCTATAGAGTTGTATTTATGTTGTGATTCCTTAGTCAGATGTCTTGTTCAGATCATGCCCAGAATTCTTTGCTCCCTAATATTATTGGAATTTCATAGAAGAGTGTTGAAGAAACACTCCATTTGAGTATGAGCATTCAGTATGATCCAATCCATATATCCTGCAATCCTGTTTAGCAATCAATCAAATAAGCTCCTATAGATTCCCAATTTTCCACCTAGTTTTACTATCCACAGTATCATGCGTATTTCCATTCCAAAAGGTAATGTGTTTGCATCCATGTAAACTATGAATTCAGCTCAATTAATACATCAATTTCAGTTTCAAATATTAAGTAATGATTCAATTCTTAAGTATCTTGTGTATTATCTCAATCTTTCCTAGTATTTCAGCCAAATTAGTATCATTCAGGGATGAATGATCCCAAGAGGGGGATGTTGTAATACCCCAAGTTTTCATGTTATAAACCTCTCATCTTTTCTCATGAGATCAGATCCAATGTAAAGTAATGGTTACTCATAAGTTAACACTCTCGTTTCTATCTTAGCCACATATCTATTTTCATGAGAATTCATGCACTCACAAATCAGTTCAGTAGCTCATTATGTTCAAGATTCAGTGATTCAGTTTATTTTAGTTGTGCATGATAGCGTATATCCTCAGATTCCTCAGTGTTTTCAACTTAATTAGCCACATTCGAGGATAAATGTTTCCAAAGGGGAGATAATGTAATACCCCGTATTTTCGTGCTAGAATTCTAACTGTTGTTCCTACGCGTCTAAGCTCTAATCCAAATTATTTCCATGTGAATATAAGTTTCACGATCATTATTATAGTCTATGAAGTGGTTTAGAGGTGAAAAATGTTCATAGCAATAACTTTGAACAAAGTGGAGCTAAGATCATTTGATTCGTCCAACATTTGGTGTTTAATTCTACAAGGGTCTACTTTAAACGTGTATAACTTTTTATATACATGGAATTTTTCAGCTCAAGATCCACCAAATTGTAGATAATTAAATTAACTTTCCAACGATGCCAATTTCAGAAAAATTCAATAATCGAGTAAAAGTTATGCCATTTTCTGTGTGAGGCAGTAAGCCAACGCCATCTTGACGCGTCGACTTCGCCTCGACATGAAAAATTGACGTGGATCTAAAGCTAATTTGCATGCTAATTCAATTCCAAAAGGGCCTAGGGTCACTTTAGTCAATTTTCCCCACCCTTATTCCGTCTCAACACAAAATCAAAGCCTATTACAAGCACTTTAGGCAAAATTTCATCAACTTTCTCCCAATTGAAAAACCCTAAGTTCAACATTCATCTTCAAGAAACTCAAGATTCCACCATCCTTTTTTCAAATTGATGCAAGATTTAAGATCCCTAGACTAAGAGCTTCAAGAATCTTCATTCAAGAGTGCCAATAGTGTCTCAAAAAGCAAACTTCACTACCGAAAATTAGATCTATGGTAACGGTTGAAAAATCATTGCAATAGACCAAAAAATCATTACCATAGACCTATCGCAATGGTTCAGCAAGCGTCCCATAGGTGGGAATTGCGATAGGTCTATGGTAATGTTTTTTGCAACGGTTGTATAAACCGTAGCCATAGGTAGAGCTATAGTGACGATTTCTTACAACCGTTGCCATAGATAGACCTATTGCGATGGTTATTTTTTGACTTATTGAGACACCTATTTTTATCTATTGCAACGGTTACGAACCGTCACAATAGATGCTATTGTTACACCTTTGTTATTCTGTTGCAACGCTTTTTAACTACCTATTACAACTATTTCATCACTTGTTGGAATGCCTATTTTCATCTATTGCAACGGTTACGAACCATTGCAATAGATTGTATTATAACGACATTAAACCGTTGCAATAGCATCTACTGCAATGCTTTTGTTATTAAATTAAAATGATTTATAGAAATAGTCGTATTAATGTAAATTTTTATTTATATACATAATAAATTATAACACAATATATACACATCACACAGCAAAATCATTCATTAATAATCTCATAATTCAAAATATGCAACAAGTTAGTAATTTAAACCCAAAAGTAAAATGTAATCAAGTCCAAATGATTAGTTAAGTTTTTACATACTAGAAAGTTCAACTCACGATAAGTTTAAAAATTTCGACACAAAACTATTGATATTAGAGCATTTATTCACAACCCAAAAATCTTCTCAAGTAAGGCCAATGTCTTCATCATTTTCTTCATCTCTTTCTTAATTTTGGACACCTATAAATAGAGAACAAATAATATAAATTAGAACTTAAATGACAACATAAAAAGTACTATTCCACAACAAAATAAGAACATAAACCACATACAAGTTAGCTAGTGAAGAGGCAAATCAACCAATCATGGTTAGAAAGAAATACAAACATCCAAATGCGAGATGATATACTAAAGAACAATGCTCACCCTTTCTTCCAACCAATCTTTAGATTCATCCAAACCTCTATATCTATAGAATTAGAATGAACCTTAAGCAAGCACGATTCATTCCTCTCAAAGTAGTTCTCTTGCCTAGTTCAGTCTATAATTTTCTTTTGCCACAAAAAGCAGCAAGACAGCAAACACCCAACCAGCTTAGGATTGAGGTATAGTTGATTAATTGAACTCAATCACACATATTTAAAAAGTCTGAGCACAAACATCATACCCTCCACACAAACTAAGCTAACCTGATCCAATTATAACGTACTATTAAACGCAAATAATACACATCCACAAATAAAAACAAAAAAGAATAACATAGTCAACCATTGTCATTTCCAATTACCATAGTGCTGCACTCTCAGCATCCAACAACATTTCATTAAAAATGAAAAAAACAGTAAGGTCAAACATCAAGTCTACATTTAAAAGTCACAACATTTATTTCCCAAACTTACTAAAAAACACAAACTAAAAACTAGGAAAATTATCCCATTTTTTTATACATGTCTTCAGGTGCTCTTGCTAGTACAAAGCTGGTAAGTTAAAGGGTCACCAAAAAGTTAACTAGATCTTTTGGGAAACTAGCTTTCACTATGTTGGTTAGCTAATAACAACCTAAAGGTCCAATGCTGGGATCATTTGGTTATATTGATCGATAAGCTTAGTGTTTTCTGGATCTTTTTCTTGAAGAACAATCTTTCTGGTGAAGATATCTAATTCTACCATATCAATAAATAAGAGAAAACTGCAGCTTCATCTCTGATCCAGTTAGCACGTAGTTCCACAGTTTAAATAATTACCTCTTAAGTTTCAAACCATTTTTTGAGGTAGCCAACCTCAAAATCAAAATTTGATATATACACACAAATTTAGAACACACAAACCTTATAAAGCAAAAACTCCCAGTTGTAAGCCAAACAATATTCAAATACATGATTATCGTTTAGATGTTAATCTTGAAGTTTTGTCTTTCTTGGGCAGGTTGAAACTAGAAGCTCATGTCAAAGGTTATGTTGTTATTTCTTGGATGTATTGGTTTAAGAGGATTTTATATCACCAAGTTGCTCTTGTTTACATGCTTACTAAACTTGTGACAAATGTCTCCCAGATGAGTATTATTTCTTTTGAATGTACCCTTTTCAGTGGTTATTGCAATAGTGGCATGGATTTTATTTAGATCATTTTCCCTAAGCATTCACTTAGTTTTATAACTGATACAGTTCTTGTAATTGCAGGCCTTTCTTGCTTTCTATGTGATAAATGACCTATAGATGCGTCTATCTTCAAAAGCTTTGGTATCTTTCTGAGCATTATTTCCATTTAAAATTAAAAACTTTTTGTTTGAAGAGCAGGGCAAGGGATCGAAGAAATACAGTACTAACTCTTCCTCCTACACTTAATTTATGTGGATAGGTCCCTGCTATCATCTTCAGGAGGGAGTTTTATTTTTCAACTGGGATTGCACTAGGTTTGATGTTAGATAAGTTGTCTTTTAACCTTGGGTACAAATCCAAAAGAAATTATATGCTAAATAACTTTCTCACCTAAGCAGGAAAGAGAGATTCACCAGGATTCTTCTTGTCCTCCCAGGTAGACGGATCAATGTTTGGGCCAACCAAAGCTAGCAGCCTGCAGCAGTTTAAGCATTAGCTCAACAACAACAACATCAACAACAACAACAACAACAACAACAACAAACACAGGATATTCCCATATCGTGGGGTCTGGGGAAGGTAGGCTTTGCTTGCATGGATTGAACTCGTGACTAATCCACAAGTCCCTCAACCTTTGACACTTGAAATGATCCATCCATAAGCCACGTGAGAAAAAAATCACCAATACCTCGACTATTTTTAATCATAATCTCTTACTGTTTCACCTATTTCATTAACTGTTAGACCAATTACACGAGAAACTGAGCCTTACATAAGACTCATATAGATGACAATTGGTAAAGTCACCAAATTTAAACTTGTTTATTTGATTGGATAGTCACTTCTTAGTTCCTAAAGTGTCATATTTGCCAGTATTTTTAATCTTTTTCTGTTAGAACTACTCAATCTTTTTATTTTCAATATTTAGACGGTGAATTCTAGATATTTAGAGATAAAAGTGATAATATATGAGATTTAGCATAATACATAAGCATGGCCTTTAACTTGGCTTTAATTGATATCTATGGTCCCCAAATTTGGATGTGCACAAGTAGAAAAATTCCACGGCATAACTATAATTTTTTGATTCCCAAGAAGACATGTCTCAAAAACTCTGTCACTTCACTCCAGCGTGAAGTACCTTCCCCTAAGCCGAGAACATCTCTAGAATTTGGAACTTATATTAATAATATTCAAATGCTAACAAAAATCATAACAAAAGCAAACTAAAACCAAAGCATCAAATATTACACCAGCCGGATTGACGGAAAGTGGATGACATCTTGGGATGGCCTTAATGATTACTTGTTCCCTTTTACTTTTAGCTCAAGAGGAAGAGGTGTTAAAAGGTAATCCGGTAAAAATTTAAAGTACAATAAAATACAAGAGAAATAAACTTCTACATACAAGTTCTGTGTTTTTCATATAATCTTTTTTCTGGTTTTGGGGAAGGGGGAGGTTAATGAAGATTCTTCATGATAACAAAAAACTTGGCAGTTACACTATTCTGCTCGCGTAATTCATCGTTGTTTCAAGTTTGTTACAATAAACAGACTCTAGCCGCAACTCATCACATCAGATGGTTGCTACTAGTACGTACACGATCACCTTACTACCAATAATTCAATAATTCTCATCTCCAATCAAACAAGATTGGGAAAAAATTAATCAAACAACGCACTTCAAGTACTCAATCAAGTCCCACAAAATCATCAGAAAAGCAATTTTCTCTATTAGAATCTCAATAAGCTTACTAGAAATTGAATTATCTAGCTGGTCTGATTTGGTGTTGCCATCCCACTTCACTATGAAAGAATCTCAACAAGTGACTTTACAAGATTCCGCTAAATGGACAAGTTATTACAGTAAAACCCTCCTATCATGATAGTTCACCCAACTCCCTGTAAATTTTATTGTACATGTCCCATAATTTTGAAGCCACTAATGCAAATTAAATCATTAATTACTAGTTATCTCATCCAAATTCCAAATTCGAAATGATCTAAAGGTGAGGGAGTTACAGATGATCACAAAAACTCTCTAATTTTAAAGAATGGAAGAACAATCCACAATCACATAGGAATTCCTCAATGATTAAATTAAATTAAAATTATAAAGAATAGGGAAGAGGAAAAATGATGATTACCAAAATGAAATAAATCGGCAACAAGATTTATGGAGGCAGCTGATGAGTTGAGTAGTTGTTCAAGGTTAAACGGTGGCCATTAAGGTTATAAGGTTATAAGGTTACACGGTGGCCGTTAAGGTTATAAGGTTATAAGGTTAAACGGTGACCATTAAGGTTATAAGGTTAAACTGTGGCCATTAAGGTTATAAGGTTAAGGTTATAGATTTCACAGGGAAACATAGGGAAACATATCATACTGCTAAAATATACCTAAAACCCTAAAACTTTGATCGCACAAAGTTATAAATAGGCAATAACTAAAAGAACAGACTAATAGGAATCAAGAACCTACAAATGAAATGTTACCAACATTTACTCTTTAAGCTTAATGTAGAGAATTATATACCAGCATAATATTCGACTGTTCTAAATGTGTACACTTGGTTTAAGCCTACTTGACATCCTTTGAAGAATGCTATTCCAGGTTCTTTGGTTCTGTTGAAATATGTGTGAATTCCTTCCATTCTGGAACTATAAACTTGAGTACATAATTTCTAACATCCTTTGAATACAATCACAAAGAACTATAAGCTTGAGTACATAATTTCTAGTGCTATTTGTCATCTTCCATATTGATATTCCATTATATGGATGCACCACCACACACAATACAGGCCAATAATGAATGAAACCAGTAACAAAAGTGACACTAATGTAGATTACTTCTGCTATCAAATCGTGTTTCATTGCCTTGCCAGATAAAAACAATAGAGTTCAACTATTCAAGCCATGCCAATAGATATAAAATCCGAGTTAACGACAAAATGGATTTCAAAGTAGCACGATAATCAAACCAGTTCTCTCTATAATAACAAACTACTTCACTGTCGAGCAGAGAATCAAACCAGTTCTCTCTATAATAACAAACCAGTTCACTGTCGAGTAGAGAATTAAACCAGTTCTTTCTATGATAAAAAACCAGTTCATTGTCGAGCAGAGAATCAAACTAGTTCTCTCTATCTAGTTCATTGTCGAGCAGAGAATCAAACCAATTCTCTCTATAATAACAAATTAGTTATTTTTTTAAGCGCTCCTTTTTTTGCAAATTGGAACACAATGCATTTTGTTCAGATTATATGGTAAAGAACTATCTCACCTAAGCAAAAAAGTGAGATTCACGGGGGTTCTTCTTGTCCTCCTATAAAGACAGATCAGTGTTTAAGCCACCAAAGCTAGCAACCTGCAGTAGTTTAAATATTAGCTCAGGTTGATTATATAAATCTTTTGCATTAATTCTTCTCTATTCAGATACAACTCATCCAAAACCAATACTGTCAAAACAAACAAACCTTAAAGTACCATCTGATCACCCAAAAATTTTAACAAGTTTAACAGACATAAGCAATACATACTAAGAACACTTCACCGAATAGAAGACCAAAATTATTAGGATTTTGAGATTGCAAACTTAACGATATCTTTTATCTAGGTTGCTTAGACTCTTCAAATATGTGAACCAACAATAACAATATTAATGAACCCAAGTAGCGTAACTAGAACCTACAAGAAATCAATCCAAAAAAGCTATAATCAAGTAAGACCACGATTCAAATCTCAATCGAGGCAAGCTAAGTGATTTAATCCTATCTATCTAACTCTTATAGGTAGAGTTACCTGTCATTTGTATTAATAGGGGTTGTATGTACCAGATGGAATAGTTTAGGCACACAAAGTGGCCAAATACCACCAATTAAGCTACAAGCTAGAGATAAAATTAGAATGAAATAGATGACCACATACTTGACTTCCAAATGTATCATTAAAAATCCTATCCTATTCTCCAAATGAGCTGGTTAGCATCTTAACTCAGGTGAAAGACACTCACTTTTTGACAGGTTGCGCTCACTTCTACCAATTATTTTCAAGTTGTAAAATAGTTTTCTACTCATAAACTTGTACAGTAGCCCTTATGAAAAATAGAGAGATGTAGGGTAAAAATATTAGAATAAACAAGGGAAGTACAAAACCAGAATTATAGATGATTTTGTTAACTTGGCAACGACACCAGAGAAACTATGTTTATAGCTGTAGATGATTGAATCTTTTGCTGCCTCAGGACTATTTCAGGAGAAAACATAAGACTACAACAATTAAACATAGAAACTACATTATCAGCAGAATTAAATCAACATAGAAACTACATTATAGATAAATTAAATCAACAATTAAGACTACGCTCATCTTACTCAACTTTTGGTTGTAAATATAACGCATTACGACATCTTTTCCAACATAATAACCATAATCAGCAAAATTACAAGGCAAAATAAAAAATTTCATGCAATCAAATGAACCCAAAAAAACCCAAAATCCCAAACAATTAGGTCAAAGTCATAGAAGAATAAACTAACCTTAAAATTCCCAAATTGAAGCAATTGAAGTGCAAATTTGAGAGAAATTGAAGTGAAAATTCGGTCTAACTTTCCAACACAAATCGATTTCAAAAAGGCACTAGTATATCCCACAGAGCTCACCACTGAAAGCTCACTACCAGATCATCTTCACAAGATTTAATCATTTTAGCAATTGTAGCAACTATCATTAGCGATTTTAGCAATTTTTCAGCCCTAATCGTTGATTATAGCAATGCGAAGCTATAGCTTTAAGCTAAGAGAGAAATCGCATCGTCGATTGTAGTGATGAGAAGTTGTAGGTTGAAGCTAAGAGAGAAATTGATCGTCAATTTGTCAATTATAGCAAAAGAAATAAGAGAGAAATAGGCGTTGATTGTACAATGAATTAGGTTTAAGCTATAGGAAAAGTTTTTTTTAGGCAGACTTAATGAAAAGTTTGGCAAAGTTTTCTTTGGCGGACTGTGAAAAGTTTTCATGAAAATTGAGGAAACAAATTAAGCGTTGCAATAGCTTATTTTATTTATCTATTGCAATGCTTATGATCAAAAGCAATGGTTATAATATTAAATTATAGCTAATAGAACAATATTTTTTGGCAACACTTAAAAGCATTGCAATAGACCCCCTATTGCAATGCTTTGTTAACCGTCACCAAAAATTTCATTGCAATAGGGGTGATTTCCAATAGTGTTTGTACATCTGGTTCACCATCTAAGGTATGTGGGGTTTCAACAAGGACAATCCTTTCGTCCTTGTGCCCAAAACTTGTTTAAAATTACAAATTTACTGAATTTTTAGTGATCTCTCATGAAATTGAAGTTAGGGTTTTATACTCAATTTTTATTGTTTGAAGATTATGAGTTTACAAGTGATTGAATATTGATTTGCATGACTATTTTCATGTATTTATGCGCGTAATGCAATTTTTCAATTTTTTCAAAGTGAGTTTAAGCATGACATTGAGATTCTTGATCTTATTATTTTGATAGTATTGAAGTGTTTTCAAGAAGCATATTGAGCATGATGTTTTTCTATGATTTTGAATGTTTATACGTGAGTTCTAAATTGGGATTCATACCCATTATCACTATTTACAAGATTATAAGTTTTGAGAGATTTTGAAGAATATTTTCATGCCTATTGCAATAATTTTCAGATTTTGAGTTAAATTATTATTGAGTTCATTAACAAGCATGATTATTATGATGTTTTGACATAATTTTGAAGCATGAGTTATTAGGCCCTATGTTGAGTATTGATATTTCAAGAATTTGTGCTTTTGTGTACCCTGAGATTAACATATTTTGAGTTGTATAAACAATATTTGATCTTCGAATCCCAGTTGAGTTTTGGAATCCACTTTTCAGAGTTTATTACAGATTACAGATATGAGTTTTGTTTTCTTTATAAACCATGAGATTATTTTAAAAGTAGATGTCCATTGAGATGAGCATAGCAAACTAAAATGAGTAGTATTTAGCACCGAATTGGGTAAGTTACTATGGTTTCATCCCCTAGAACTACGTGCCACCGTAGGATTGAGATTAATGGGTCCAAGGACGAGATAGTGATCACTGCATTGAGGTTATACTTCCTGGCAAGAGTATGACGCCTCTCCCCAACGTGAGGTTATAGCTCGCATGGTTTATGTCGGTTAAGAGAACCTCCCTGCTAGTAAAAGTAAATAACAACTTTTGAGTATCTTTCTTAAGGTAAGTATTTTCCCTAATAATTTTAGGAACCAAGTAAAAAGGCTCACAAAACTTATTCAAATATTAAATTACTTGAGATTTTCAATTACAGAGTTACAACTTTAGTTTTTAAACTCAAAGGTGAGATCCTTTTTCACTTAGCCTATATGAATTGAGAAAAAGTATTTCTTATACAGAATAAAATTTTATGTTTCATTTAGTTTACAAGATTATGAGAACAAGAAGAGAATATAGATTTTAGAACTAAATATTGTGGCTCAATAGATTTGTAAAGCATATTTTGCTTCTTATTGCTACTTATTTCAGTATTTCAGATATTCCAGCTTATGTAAGACACTTACATTTAGAATACATTATTTCATAAATGATAAATATGAGATATGTTTTTACTTATGCATTCACCCCCATATAATCAGTATATCCTCAAAGTACTGATCCACATATATGTCTATGTGCTACATTGTCTCATAATGTACGTACAAGTTTCAGTATGTACATTCAAACTCAGACAGTTGCAGATTCCAGCCCGTGAGATGATGAGTCCTCCTACTTTGGGGACTTCAGTTATACTTATTTATATTCTTTACTTTCTCATTCATATGTATTGATTAGTGATAGTTGGAGTACCTTCTCAGCTGTCTATAGTCAGTATTAGTAGAGGCTTCATGGACAGAAAGTAGAGTTAATGTATTCAGTTTCAGTTTTCTTTGTAAAAGCAGAGTTGTAATCATGTGAATTCTGTTTTGTATTGAACAGATTTTAGAAAAGAGTTATCTTTCACTGAATTTGTATAGATTTAGCTATTTTATTCAGTTGCTTATGAGTTATACCAGTAGAAGGGTTAGCTTGGGGTCACTTATGATCCTAAGCACCGTGTGACGTCTTGGGAACCATTTTTGGGGCGTTACACTTATGAACATATGATAAGATTGAGAGTCAAAAGATGAAAGGTAGAGCAGGAACACGACTCAAATATATAGCAAATCAAAGGAAGTAAAAATACTAAAGTGGGAATTCAGCATCTCTAAAGTAAAACATCGTTCGAGGATTGCACTATGCACAATTCAAAAATAAATAATTCTAATTAGCCATAAGAGTTCGAACAAGCCTTTAAGGCACTGAAAGAAGAAGCCTGAATGTTTAACAGAGAAAAAGGAGAACAAAAATGAAAGTGCAAATTAAGAGTTTGGAATCAATGAAAGTTTTACTTTGATCACGGCCTTACAAAATCCTTAGAGGTTTTAGGCCATGAGCGTGCAACTGACTTTAAGAGGCAAAGGTGTTGTCGAAATAACTATATTCAAATAAGAGACAACTTGGATTCCTCTAATCATAGCCAACACAAGTTACCAAACCCATTAAACAAGTGATTCAAATATCGAAATAATGACATAGAAGATCACACTTAGCAATGGTGTTAAATAACCAACCAGAAGAAAATTTTCAATCCATTTTTATGAAATAGTTCTAACTTATTGAAGTTTCTATTCCCTCAAATTATTAGGATCGCTTGTAATATCTCAAATACTATAAGACACGAGCATATGTACCACAACAAAATCTAAGAAACTTAACACAACATTATTTGATGTTTTGAACCAATGTAAAAAAAGAAGGATCAGTAGGCAAAGGGTAATTCTTCTACTAGTGCATATGATTACTTTTATGGCATGCGCAAAAGAAGAGAATTTGCAAGCTTTTGAACTCAAATAAACATATAAAAAAATAGTATTACCCAAAAAAAATCTATCATCGAATAAACAAAAGACGTTATGTATTCAATGGTCAATTTAGAATTTGATAAAACATGTGAAACTTATGCAACTTTTATTATGCGATTTTCTTTAAAAAGGGAGAAGATAATATTACCGTAACAAACTTTGTATTAAAGTTCATTGAAAACAAAATAGGGATAAAAGTTTGTTTAGAGTAACAACTAATAGCAACACACAAGTCATTTGATATAAAAACCCAAAATAGACCGAACAATTCGCCAAGAGAGGAAACAGTACATGGAAAAAATTTTGTCTAGTGACATAGTGATTCAAAATGATATTCAAACTAAAAATTCAAGAAGCTAGCCATAGCAGAGGGTTAAATCAGTGAGCACAAGACTACATCTAAAACAATGACGCATTAATATATGCTAAAAAGTAAGATCACTATCACATGATCTATGACCCTCAAGACCTTCTACAACAGCTACTTCTAGGAAGCAAAAGCTATTAAAGACTACAACGACTATAGAACGATGAGATAAAAACTAAGATAAAATTGAAACTAAATGCAAAGGACGATTACCTATTTTGGAGCAACAAAACGGAACAACGAGCTTTCAACGGAGTTTTCTTGCCACCACCGACAAAGTTTTACAGCGAATTCGGAAACATCATAATAGTCGACTCCTTTGGGAATAAATTTTTACTAAATAAATATACTCATTGATTGAAAGTAGATTTTTCCACCTTCAAGACTTGCAATTTTATCTCCAGAAGGAGCTATTTATAGAAAACAAAAAAATGGACGATTGAAACTTTCAGTCGATGGGGGATAAGAAAATTTTGAGGGTAATTTGGGAAGTTTCATTTGAAGAAATTTTTGAATTTTGAAATGGGATAAGGCTTTGATATGGATTTGGTATGAAATTGTACAACAATCCATTGAAATGCACAGCTAAATCTACCTAAGAAATTTTTAAAAGGTTCTAGCATTTTTGGACTGATGGCAGGTCAGCTCGAGCTTCTAATTGGGTGGCTACTATCGGTTGGGTTACAAAACGGGTCGAGCTTTACTGTTGAGTGTGAGTCTAGTTTAGATCCTTGAGTTCCCAAGATCGTGGGTTGGATTGAAGATGGGTTTTGATTGTTATTGTCGGGTTGAAGCTGGTGGATGAGTTGAATACGATTTTGAAGGTTTGTCGGTTCTTAGGATTTTTTTATTCGCTCAAAGTTGTTACTTGTTCTGTTTCCGGTTATTTGTTGTTTGTTTGTTAAAGAAGAGCAAGTGAGAGTTGGGTCGGGTCAGTCGTTCTTTGGCCTAGGGGGTTGGCTGTTATTTGTTGAAAATGGGTGGGCCGACAGAGGCTTGGGCTGAAGGCCCAACTAAAAAAATGGGGGAAAGGCTACTGGATGGTTTATATAGTTGTTGGGCCAAGTAGCAGGCAAGGGCAGTTTGGGACATTTGGTTTGGGAAGTTTGGGCTGAAATTGGGGTTAGATTTGGACTAGTGTTAGAAGGATTTAGATAGAAACAAATCATTCATAAAATAGCCTAAATTGGATTAAACCTTGGGCGAATTTATTTAATTTTTGACTGAATTAAATATCAATTAGTCAAATTGCATTGCACTTGTGGCCAAGTTGATTTCAATTAAGGTTGAATTAAATAAATTGATCAAATTTAATAAAAATTTGAAATAAATTAATCACTACTTTAATCCCGAGCTTCTTAATTTAATAAAATCAAACAAATATTTTTTAAATAAAATATTTTCAAGAAATAATTACCTTTAAATCAAGATTTTAATCATTTAAAATTTACTTCAAAGTAAGCCTTGATTAAAATTTGATATTTTATAAAGGATAAATATTTAAATAACAAAATTATATAATTTCATATAATTAAATATGATAATATATAATCTTTACTTAAAATGGCAAAATTTACTCAGATAAATGTTTTGCAAAGCTCTTCTTCTTTTTTATTATTATAATTAGTCGAATAAAATAAATATTATAATTTTATTTAAAATTAAAGAAACTCGGAAGTAAACTTAGTTAGGGAGGGTAAAAATTAGGTGTCAACAACTGCCCCCTACCTTTGGGTGGGGTGGATGCAAGTAACCCTGCGCAAAGAGAGTTTGAAATTACTAATTTTTATCCGTCCACAAATTTGTTTCTGAGATAGATTGGCTTTCGCACAAGTTTTATGGAGTTATGGCCAGACCTCGGTATTAGGTTTTCTATATATCTTAGGTTACATGAGAATATAGGACACATGTAGTTCGTACAGCTTGATTTAAAACACGATTTTTCAAAAAATTCATAAGCCATCTCGATTTTAGAGTTTTTGGTGAAACTGAAAGGCTAAAGAATAGAGGGATTTGGGGGGGGGGGTTGGAATGCAGTCGAGTTTTCTACATAAAGCCCAGCCTACATATCCCTGAGACTCAAGGAATTAGACTGCTTGTAGTTCGACTCAATTGGTAAAAAAAACAGCCTTTTATTTCAGACAATCTTTGGTTTGGGATGAGTGACAAGTTGTACGAGTTATGAAAAAGAGGTTTGTAAACTCTTAACCATGAATGTGGGATCCTTCATATCCATAGACAAAAACTTATATGGACATAATTTCCAAAACTATAAGTATGTTATCACCCGAATTTGGAAGAAAGAAAAGGTTACCCTCGATATGATCTTAGAAATATTTCAAAGGTGAAGCTGAAACCAGAATATCCCAGAAAACCCACATGCCTTCTAATAGGGGTGTGGTTGGATTAGTGGTGGCGATGATCCTTTAGCTCGCATCCAAAGAGTTTGACGTCCCTAGCTAGACTATGTCCTATTTTGCTGCTAAGAAAAAGTTTCACATTATGTTGCGTCCTATCTGGAGTCGTCCGTACCTGTGGTTTTGATTTCAAACAAAAGTGTTAATGCTAAATAAATTTCACGAAGGAGGTATGTAGTTTTTACCATATCTCCAGGTGAGTATTGCCTGAAGTTATCCTCTCATGTACCTATTTGGAAGAAAATAACTTGCAATAACAAACACAAAAAACCTCTTGTCTTTTGCATATTTATCTCATTTATCGGTTGAATATGTCTTCAAAGTGGGATGGCCCATTTTGGACACTGACGACACTTCAGCGTATGATATCTCACATGTCATCGTATATTTAATGCAGATGATACCCTCGATACCAGCATATGATATCTCATGTGTCATCAGATATTTAATGCAGATGATACCCTCGATGCCAGCTTATGATATCTCGCAGGTCATCAGATATTTAATGTAAATGATACCCTCGACGCCAGCTATAATATCTCACGCATCATCAAATATTTAATGTAGATAATACCCTCGATGCCAGTGTATGATATCTCATGCATCATCAGATATTTAATGCATATGATACCCTCGACACCAGCATATGATATCTCATGCGTCATAGATATTTAATGCAGGTGATACCCTCAAAGCCAATGTATGATATCCGCATGTCATCAAATATTTAATGTAGATGATACCCTCGACGCCAGCATATGATATCTCGTGTGTCATCAGATATTAAATGTTGATGATATCCTCGACGCCAGCATATGATATCTCGCCCATCATCAGATATTTAATGATGATATCCTCAATGCCAGCGTATGATATCTTGCGTGTCAACAGATATTAGATGATGATATCTTCGAAGCTATCGTATGATATCTCGTGTGTCAACAAATATTAGATAATGATATCCTCGATGCCAGCGTACGATAGCTCGCGTGTCAACAGTTATTAGATGATGATATCCTCGATGCCAGCAAATGATATCTTGCATGTCAACAGATATTGATGATGATGATATCCTCGATGCCAGCATTAGTGTCTCGCATGTCAACAGATATTGGATGCTGATGATATCCTCGACGCCAGCGTTTGTGTCTCACGTGTCAACAGATATTAAATGCAATGGCCCTCTCGGTAATGAAATGATATGAAATGTTCCTCTTGGAAATGGCATGAAATGTCCTCTCAGCAATGAAATGATATGAAATGGCCCTCTTAGCAATGGCTTGAAATGGCCCTCTCGGGGATGATATGAAATAGCCCTCTTGGAAATGGCGTGACATGGCCTTCTCGTTAATTGCATAAGATGGCCCTCTCGGCAATGAAATGATATGAAGTGGTCCTCTTGGAAATAGTATGAAATGGCTCTCTCAGCGATGATATAAAATGGCTCTCTCGATAATGGCATGAAATGGCCCTCTCGACAATGGCATGAAATGGCCCTCTCGGTCATAGCATGAGATGGCCCTCTCGACAATGAGATAAAATGGTTCTTTTGGTGATTTGAAAATAGTTTCACCTAAGCCCGTTTGTCTACATTTTGCTTTCTGCATTTACTTGTACTCAATGTAAACAATTAGTAGACACAATGTCGCTCCCACTAGCGACCAAGGTCAAGATTTATGATAGTTTAATGACAAATACTGAGCTTCATAATTTGAATGACTTATTCTGCTATTAATCTTCTCTTTTTAAAGAAATAATTAAATAGAAAATCCATTAGATTCAAGTAAATGGGGCAGAGTCCTTGTTTGGGGATTACTCAAATACTATATGTTTTGCTCCAAGATGAATTTTGAGGATGACTTTCTGCCTTTTCTCGTATTGAGTGATCCTTTTGGTTGTTGTATTTATTGTGTTGACTCCCCTGAATATACCTGGACTCAAGGTATATATTTAGTAGACACAAAGTCACTTTTGCTAGCGATTATTTTTAGGAAAATTCTAAATACAATATTTATAAAGAAGATAAGGCGCCTTTGTTTGTCCTTTATTATCTCAAGAAATGAGATAAACAATTCAAAAGGTCCTCGATAAATGTATATTAAACCCATTTTTTATGCTACCCAAAAATACCGTTCTTGATCATTATATGCACTGGTGTGGCTCGCAACTCACTTGGTGATATTTTGAAGAAAATTCCATTTTGTGTACTTATCCCTGCGTACACAGAAAAATAATTAGTTTTGAGTGAAACTCCTCGCCGACTTTCGGGTGCCCTATCATGTTGGGACCTCCACTCTGACTCCCCGTTCCAATGGATGTCCAGACAATCACTAAATAAAATGATTTGTATAGATTTTTGAAAGTAGTACTAGTTTCAAAAAATTCTTGTAAAAGCTTTGGAAAATCTCTACCAGTCATGTCATGTACAAGCCCGACGAATATATTTCTCTTGGTTCTGTCTGTATTCCAATGTTTGATGGAGGAATTCCTGGGATTCATCATCGTTGAGGCTTTCTATCAAAAGTTTTATCGTAGCCGAAGATATTGTCTAACTAGACATGATGAATTCTAAAGCTTGACTTTGACCTCTGGTGCTAGGGAATTTGAAATATATACTAATATATTAGTGAAAAATTTAAGGACCTCTACAAAATTTCGACCCCAGTTTAAAGTTGTTTGAGACAATCTCAGCTCGTGAGGATCCAAAGTCTTAGTTAGTCTTCATTTTCTTTGTTTATAGAAGATGATCTTCCTCTTATGAATTTTTGAGATTCCTTCTAAAAATTTCTACCCCAGTTTCCATTTCCTGGGGTTATATGACCGAGCCATTGGGGCGCCTATGTATCTCATTGAAGCAGGAATCCGGTTAAACGTAGTTCAGGACTACGCTAAGGATATATAGAAAAATCTAATGGGTTGACCATAACCGACATAAGTCGCCTACGTATTTTCAGGTCATCACGTAGTTCATACATGAAAGGAAAAGATAAAATTTTCATAAGGGGTTGACCAAAGCCGACATAGGTCGCCTACGTATCCCTTTCTTGGGAATTTAGGTCAGACGTAGTTCGTACATAAAAGAAAAGGATAAATATTCCTAAGGGGTTGACCAAAGCCGACATAGGATGCCTACGTATCCCTTTCTTGGGAATTCAGGCCAGACGTATTTCGTACATAAAAAAGAAAGGATAAATTCTCCTAAGGGGTTGACCGAAGCCAACATAGGCTGCCTACGTATCCCTTTCTTGGAAATTCAGGTCAAACGTAGTTCGTACATAAACTAATAATGGCCCTAAAATACTCTTATCCATCTTACTAGGATAGAAATAAGCATTTCTATGGATGACACAATGCTTTTGTCTTGATAGAACAAAGGATCAAATGTCCAATTCCCTTAGTCATCGCCTTCCTAGTTAACTACCTTGGTTTTATCTAGATTAGGCTTCTTTGATTCTCAAAATCTTTGACTCTTCTATTGACTGTTATAAGGCTATAGTCTCTCATTCGTTATTATCATACTTCTTTCCATGACATGACAATGGCAAGTTTTAAGTTATTGTTGTACAACGGGCGACGAGTCATGGGTGAAGTGGAGGTCCAATTCAACAATGTTTCCTCCAATTAATATTTCATGATCCCAGTTGTCTTGGAAAATTCTTCCCTCGCATTATCCTTATCACATTCTCAAGACCATCATTTACAGGTTTGAAAAATGATTGGTAGAGTCCAGTTTTACTACTAGTCATTTTCCTTTTCCTATAACAAAGTTATGGTCAAGAAGGGGATCTCTTATTCGTTTTGATCTAGTAAAGTAGGGCCGTTTTGTGCCAACACAGAGTAGTTTCTATTATCTACAAAGTAAAAACAACTCAAAGGCTCGTGTGTTAGATTCCGTTAGTAATAAGCAAAGCAAGATGATAAGGTAGGAAGTAAACACATAGAGTTATTTTTCATCTCATGCGAATTGATCCATAAAGTAATGATGACTCGAGAATTTCAATGAACAAGATTTTGCTCAATGATATGGATCGGTGGAATTTATCAGGAAGGCTCAACTTTTCTACTTTCTGACCTTATTACTTCTTTCAAAAAAAAAGTAGAGGACGACAGTGCTTTTAAAGATATGGGTCGGGCCGAAAGGCTGCCTCCGTAGATCACAGAGGAGAAACCAGGCCCTACGTAGTTCGAAACTATAATGGCTTGTTCTGATTCTAAAGTCAACTTTCCTAAAATAGTAGTGAGCATTTTGAAAGTTTTAAGAATGCCTGCGGACTTTTTTGAGAAACTTGGTAGACTTGGAGTATATTTGGTTGGACTTTTGTATAGTGGAATATATTTCTACCTAGAGATGCTCTGTGGAAAATGGGATTCGATCAATTCACTTTTTGATTCGAATAAACATAACATGTATAAGCACATAAACAGTTATATCACACAAGCATATGGTAATAAACGTTCATCCTAATTGGGTGTCCCTTTTGAGCCAAGGGTTGGCCTAACGTATTTGAAGGAAGTATATGTTTTTTTAAAACCAATCCATTATCCCCCAAAACCCTTCATAGGTGTATATAAATGGCATAAATTCCTACAACAGTTGCATAAAAGGTATACAATCTTCAAGGGAAGGGAAAATAACATGAGAAAAAGAACAATGTCCCGCGTAGGGGATAACAAATACTAGTTCCTAAATGCTCTTCTATCGGCCTTCGCCCTCTTAGATTTGTCCACTCCTTGTCATTGGGGAGATCCATTGATGATCAAGCGATTTTTGTATAGCTGTGCCCTAGATGCAATCTCATTTGTCTTGCTTCAATTCCTCTCTCAATTGGTGTATGATTGAAGCATCTTTACACAAAAATAAGTAAAGTAAGCTTTCTTCTGAACCCCAAAGGATATTGGATTGGATTAAATAAATATATATTTCTTCAACACATAAATATGATTCATTTGTAATTGACTCAGGGTCAATAGATGCTGGGCAAGTTTTCTAATGGGCCCAACGCCGCCTCGGGTACTGGGTCATCCTAGGCTTATGCCTAAAAGAGGGTTTTAGTTTTGCTTTATCCTAGGTATCTAGAGTGGGTTTAAACCAAGTTCCCAAGCGAACGACTTGGGTTTGGAAATAGGAACAACCATCAAACGACTCACGTGCTAATAAACCGATGTATTTCCAACACATTATTTGGAATTGAACAACAGGGGCCGAGATATCCACGAAACACCAAAACAATTTAATCAATGCAGGATAATGCTATGAAATGCAATAATTAAATACCGCAAAATCAAAGCATATAAACACGTAAATAGTTAATTAAAAGACGCAATCAGATATTTGCTTAGAACTAAGTTAAGTATCCCCAGTAGAGTCGCCATTTCTATTTTGCAGAAATTTTGAATTTTGAGAGTCGCCACTTAATTTTGAAAAGGAATTAAGAAACCTTTGTAAAGTACTTAGACGATCCAAAACAGAAAAATCGCTTAAGTTAGAGATTTTGAGTAAGCAGTTCCTATTAATGTTTTAGGAAGGTTTTAGGCACCTAAAACATCCACTAACTTGCGGTTATCCGGACTGTTTGAAAACATCTTTTGACTAACTTCAAAAAGATTGATTTGTTGAAAAAGTGATTGACTTTTTAAAATAGATTTGGACGACTTAGTAGAAATTTTAACTAAGTCTAAACAAACTAATAAGCAAACAAACACATAAAAGGGGAAAGTGAGGAGAAAGTAAAACTCTTAGGCCATTGGGCACAAATCAACGAAATCTGTCCTAATCTAATTGGGTTTTCGACCCATTTTCATCTGTCCTAATTCTATGTTTTCGAGCCCTTTTGGTCCAAAACACGCTTCACTTGTATTAAATTTACAACTTTGGCTTCAACGCACAAATGAATGAATAATGAAATAAAGAAATGAGTCAACAAGTAAATAAATATGTGAGACAACTATGAATAAATAAACAAAAGAGACTTTCAAGTCTCTTAGCTGCTTCAAATAGGGGAATTTAACCCATTCTTCTTTCGACTCTTTGTATCCATATTACATGGGATTGTCTTTTGAACCATCTTTTAGAAGTCATCTAAAAAGAGTGGGTGACAATGGCCCATTGCGCAATGCAAGGGTAAAGAGTCCATTTTGACTCCCAAACGAGTTCATGCAAAAAAAAAAAAAGATGAAGGAATTAATATCCATTCAAAACACAAAATGACAAGCTTCAAGGTAAAATAAAATATCAAGAACTAATTTTCGAACGACAATGATGAGCATACTTATGCACATGTGATAAGAATGAGAGTCAAAAGATAAAAGGCAAGGCAGCAAAATAACTCGAATATATAGCAAATCAAAGGGAGTAAAAAGACTAAAGTGGAAATTTAGCATCTCTAAAGTAAAACACCATTCGAGGATCGCACTATGCACAATTCAAAAATAAATAATTCTAATTATCCATAAGAGTTCGAACAAGCCTTTAAAGTATCGAAAGGAGAAGCCCAGATGTTTAACAGAGAAAAAGGAGAACAAAAATGAAAGGGAAAATTATGAGTTTCAAATCAATGAAAACTTTTACTTTGATCATGACCTTACAAAATCCTTAGAGGTCTTAGGCCATGGGCATGCAACTGACTTTAAGAGGAAAAGGTGTTGTTGAAATAACTATATTCAAACATGCGACAACTTGGATTCTACTAATCATAGCCAACCCAAGGTACCAAACCGATTAAACAAGTGATTCAAATATCGAAATAATGACATAGAAGACCATGCTTAGCAATGGTGTTAAATAACCAACGAGAAGAAAATTTTCAATCTATTTTTATGAAATAGTTCTAACTTATTGAAGTTTCTATACCCACAAATCATTAGGATCGCTTGTATATATCAAATACCATAAGACATAAGCATATGTACCACAGCAAAATCTAAGAAACTCAACACAACATTATTTGATGTTTTGAACCAATGTAAAAAAAGAAGGATCAGTAGGCAAAGGGTAATTCCTCCACTAGTGCATATGATTACTTTTTTGGCATCCGTAGAAAAAGATAATTTGCAAGATAATGAACTCTAGTAAACATCCAAAAAATAGTATTACTCAAACAAAATCTATCGCCAAAAAAACAACAGACGTTATGTATTCAAAGGTCAATTTATAATTTGATAAAACATGTGAAATACACACAACTTTTATTGTCTGATTTGCTTTGAAAAGGGAGAAGATAATGTTACCGTAACAAACTTTGTATAAAAGTTCATTGAAAATAAAACAGGGATAAAAGTTTGTGTAAAGTAACAACTAACAGAAACAAACAAGTCATTTGATATAAAAACCCAAAATGGACCGAACAATTCGTCAAGAGAGGAAATAGTATATGGAAAAAGTTTCATCTAGTGACACAATGATTCAAAACGATATTCAAACTAAGAAGTCAAGAAGCTAGCCATAACAGAGGGTTAAAGCAGTGAGCACAAGACTACATCTAGAACAATGACGCATTAATATATGCTAAAAAATAAGATCATTATCACATAATCTGCGGCCCTCAAGACCTTCTATAGCAGCTACTCCCAGCAAGAAAAAGTTATTAAATTAAAGACTACAACGACTATATAACAACGAGATAAAAAAGAAGATAAAATCAAAACTAAATACGAAGGATGATTAACTATTTTGGATCAACAAAATGGAACAATGAGATTTTGACGAAGTTTCCTCACTACTACCGAAAATGCTTCACAGCGACTCGAAAAATGTTAAAATTGTCGACTCCTTCAAAAATAAATTTTTACTAAAGAAATATACTCGTTGCTTGAAAGTAGATTTTTCCACCTTCAAGACTTGCAATTTTAGATCCAAAAGGAGCTATTTATAGAAAACAAAAAAAATGGGTGATTCAAAATTTTAGCCGATATGGGATAAGGAAATTTTGGAGGTTGGGAAATTTTGTTTGAAGAATTTTTTGAATTTTGCAATGGGATAAGGCTGTGAGATGGATTTGGGACGAAATTGTAAAACCATCCGTTGAAATGCATAGCTCAATCCACCTAAGCAATTTCTAGAAGGTTCTAGCATTTTTGAACTAATGATGGGTTGGGTCAGGCTTCTAATCGGGTTATTCACCAAATTTTGCTGGCTATTATCGGCTGGGTTGCAAAACGGGTCAAGATTTGCTATTGAGTAAGAGGTTGGTTCTGATCCTTGGGTTCCCAGGCTCGTGGGTTGGATTGAAAATGGGTTTCTGATTTTTGTTGTCGGGTTGAAGCTGGTGGATGGGTTGAATCCGGTTCTGAAGGTTTGCCAGTTTGTGGGATTTTGTTGTTTGCTCAAAGTTGTTACTTGTTCTATTGTCGGTTGTTTATTGTTTATTTGTTAAAGAAGAGCAAGTGAGAGTAGCGTCGTGTAATACCCCAATTTTGTACCCCAAATACTACACGGTGCTCATAATTCCGAAGGACCATAAGTTAACCCCATGAATGGTACCTGCTGTAATAACTGGATGATAATATTATAATATGAAGAAATTAGGCAGAAAACGTACCATATAATTTAATACTAAAATAAAATTGAATACGGTATAACAATACAAAAACTGAAACATTTCTCTGAAAGTACTCTATTCTGAAAAAGCCTCTAAACTGTCTGAAATATGGAGTTGATAGGACAAGTCCACAACTAACTCCAAACTACTGAAATAAGCTGAACTACTGAAATAATTATCATGTCCTCTTACTAAGAGGACTCACCACTAACTCTGTCAGCTGAATATCTGAATTACTAAGTATGATCGGAAGCCCGTGCGTCTGAACCTATGATATAAAATATCATAGCACAAAAGAAAGGTATGCATCAGTACTCTAAATGTATTGGTATGCAAAGTGGTAGGCTGAAATGCATGGGTTCATATGCTTGAACAATACTAACTGAATGACGTGAGTATAACTGAATGTGAGTACATGCGTGAATATACAAATTGTAACTGAGATCATGATAACACTGGAATACCAAATCTGAATACTGATTAACTGATATCTGAGCCTACTGATACTGAATTACTGATAGTCGAGTGACTGTATCTGACAATCTTGATTTTGTGGAGCTATACTGAGTTCCATTCTGAGCTGAGTGACTATAATTAACAGTCCTGATCTTTCTGTAGAACTAAACTAAGTTCTATACTGAGATTGGAACTGAAACTAAGATTATGGAAGGTAATCATCTAACTAACATGCCTCTTTCTAAATAGATTGGGGTCCAACCTATAACCCCAGTTGGAAGGGTTTTAATACCGTGCCATGGGTAAAGACAAGTTGAGTCACCCTTATCTGGCAGGTGCTCTAAATAAGAATGGTAGTACCCTCAATTGGCAAGTAGATCACCTCATCAACCCTCAACTAGCAGGTTGATATCTCAGCCTATGCTGCCTATGTATTTCTGTAACTTAAGGACTGTTTCTAAGGATCACATCCTCTACTGACGGGTGAGTCCCCATCCTTGGGTTCACTCAGTACTGAATTCTACTCCCAATTGAATAGACACTAAACTAGATTCTAGACTGTTCTAGGCTGGACTGAACTATTTCTGATCGTACTATATAACTAAACTGAACTGAGTTCACTGGGTTCCATGGACAGATGGAATACTACTGAATTCTGTTAACTGACTAGATTCTACTAATTGTGACATGACTTATACTATCCTGTGACACACCATGGCTCTAGGTAAACAGCTAAATTATCGGGTATTAAACATCTCCAGGACTCGATCGCATAAATTATACGACATGGCACAATCTTGAAACATGATAGCTAAGTACTTGGTCATCGTACATTCATTTACGACATTCTAGCAAACACTTGCATGACATGAACTTGAATATATGCCGACATGATATAATTTGACTATTCAACTCACATAAACAATTCATCAAACACTTGAAGAACATAATCTATGCACATAACACTAAAACAACATGTAAGTATCATAGTTCAATTCCACATTTACAACTTCAAGGGTTTCAATATGATTTCACATGATAATGCACACATATCAATCAATTCCACATGAATCTTGTAGTAAATCATGAACTAGAAACCCCATTAACATGGTAATAACGAACACATTCAAAATTCCACTATGAAATTCATCAAACTCATAAACTTGTAATTAAAATGATTTCTTGAACTCTAAGGGTGGAAGGTAACCCTTGGATGAACACTTGACATACCTTGTTTGCTAAATTCTTGAAGAACAATGGTGAAAATCTTGAGTCTTGGTCTTGAAACTAAATCACCTAGGGTTCTTGTTCTTGAGTAATTTGAGAGAAAGTAAGTATATTTTGCTCGATGAGGGTTGAATCTCGTATTTTAGGGCAGAATAAGGGTGGGAAAAAGACCCAAACACCCCCCAAGGACGCGGCTTTTAATGACTGAAAATTGGATTGTCGACGCGCAGCGTCGTTGGCATCGACGTGATAGCCAACGCGCCGCATCGAGTCACTGGAAATTGCCACTAGGAGCCAAGGAAAAAAATACTGATCGATGCAATGGTTGACGCATCGCACCAAGATCGCATCGATACACTATTTTGGATTCTCAAACGTGGTTTAAACGAGGTCCAAAAAATATGTAACTCGTTCGAGAACACCTATTGATATACCTGATCATGAATTAACCTAAAGATTGATACTTTAAGTCCATAAGAGTCATGAAATAGAGTTATCAACTTACGAAGGTCAAAGTAATACTAAGTCTGAATACTTAGATAGAATTTTCTAAGTCTTTTAGCAAGCTTAAAAGACTGAGTTGAGCTTAGAATTTTGCAGGGTCTTACAGGTTGAGTCAGTCATTCTTTGGGCCTGGGGGGTTGGCTGTTATTTGCTGAAAAAGGGTGGGCCGACAGAGGCTTTGGGCTGATGGTCCAACTGAAAAAAAGGGAAAAAAAAGCTGATGGGATAACTGATATAGTTGTTGGGCCAAGTAGCTGGCAAGGGCAGTTTGGGCCATTTGGTTTGGGAAGTTTGGGCTGAAATTGGGGTTAGATTTGGACAAGTGTTAGAAGGATTTAGATAGAAACAAATCATTCATAAAATAGCTTAAATTGGATTAAACCTTGGGCGAATTTATTTAATTTTTGACCGAATTAAATATCAATTGGTCAAATTGCATTGAAATTGTGTCCAAGTTGATTTCAATTAAGGTTGAATTAAATAAATTGATCATATTTAATTAAAATTTGAAATAAATTAATCACTACTTTAATTCCAAGCTTCTTGATTTAATAAAATCAAACAAATATTTTCCAAATAAAATATTTTCAAGGAAAAATTACCTTTGAATCAAGATTTTAATTATTTAAAATTTACTTCAAGGTAAGTCTTGATTAAAATTTGATATTTTATAAAGGATAAATATTTAAGTAACAAAATTATATAATTTCGTATAATTAAATACGATAATATATAATCTTTACTTAAAATGACAAAATTTACTCAGATAAATATTTTAAAAAGCTCTTTTTTTTATTATTATTGTTAGTTGAATAAAATAAATGTTGTAATTTTATTTAAAATTGAAGAAACTCAGAATTAAACTTAGTTGGGGAGAGCAAAAATTAGTGTCAACTGTCATTATCCTACATGCAAGCTCTATGCAGTTTTATGTACTGGTAGCGGTTAGCCTGTGTATTATCTTCTCATAAGCCAAAATGAGTTTCCATCAAAGTCAAAAAAAGGATTCCTCACTTTCCCTTCTCATTTAAAATAGTACTTGAGGCTTTCATCTCAACATATTGATTTGATTCGATAATCGGGGACCAAGCATATTGCCGCCAGAAGCAGAACCCCATATTTCTTCAAGAGAATCTCTCTGATCATTCTAAAGCAACTAGAAAGAGATTCTTTAACCAGAAAGAATTCAGTTCAAAGGTAGGATACTGATCTTGGCTTACTGATCTTATGCCTGTCATTGAGCTTGATCCTCTTTGTAAATTTTTAACTTTTTTCCTGATTGTTTTTTACTTTTGAGTTTTTTATTTGAATTTTTTGAGTAAGGCTTCTGCAGTTTGTTGTTTCTCTCTTGGTGGTAAGTGCGTCTATTTAGGAACTATGATAATGATTTCTAATATTTGAGTTTGTTTCTACATATTTTGTTTGTTTGCTGAATAAAATAGACACTGGGGTGCAGTAGCGGATTTAGAATTTTCACTTTCTTCTATAGGTTGTATTACTACCAAGAAGTTGGGAACAATGATGAGATCACTTGGTCAGAATGTCACTGAAGCTAAACTACAGGATAAGATCAGTGAAGTTGATGTTGATCAAAATGGAATCATTGATTTTCTAGAGTTCTTGAATCTGATGGAACGTAAGATGATGGTATGGGAGTACTAGCTATTTAAATACTAAGCTACCATCTTTCTTATTTGAATTTATTAAGATATTTGATATGTTGCTTCACTTTTATTTCCTCAACCACTATTTAGATGCCTCTTTTATGAAAACTAATTTTGAGTAAAACTTTGACTTATTTGGCGATTGCAGGCGAAAACTTTGTTGTTGTGATCCAAATTTCTTTCTGTCTCTTTAAGTTGTGATAGATTCATGCATATAACAATTTTTTTTCATATTTTAACCCACTATACTGTTATTAGGGACTGTCATGGTGTGGTCCAACTTCATATGTTTGTACTTATAGGATATAAACTTGATAACTTGCATATATTTTTCAGTTTAGCATATTTGTCGTATTTCAACTTTGAAATATTGTGGATGACTTTTGTATCAAGTGATTTTTGGATCAAATATTGAGTATGCAATGATTTTGTATCAAGAAAAACTTTGCTCTTACGTTTTGCATGCACTGATGAGATATCTTTTTTATAGGAAAAGTTTTTTCTATGCAATAATCATCCAAGTTACAATAATTACATAATATAATCGTCAAGGGATCAATGATTGGTTCATTCTTCCTTTTGTTCTTTTAGCATTTTGTTATTGTGTTTTTTCCTTTGGATCTTATACCATCATGAAAAGTAGGAGAGAAATATACTTTCTTTATTGCCTGTAAAATATTATTAAATATAGTAGTCTTATGCTCAAATAATCAGATTTCATACTTGGGAAAACAATGTACATAATTTGGACTTGTTTTTGTGAAGGACACCGATTTTGAGGAGGAACTCAAAGAAGCTTTCAAGATTTTCGACAAAGATCAGAATGACTTTTTTTCTACAGTTGAGGTGCTTTTTTGTAGGGAAGTTATTTCAGCAAGTAATTGAGGAAAATTTTTTTAACATGCTTGTAGTTTTTTCGTCATCAACGTATTATAGATTGTCAATTCATGTCTCTTATGTGTCTTCATTTTGCATTTCAGCTTCGTCATGTAATGACTAACGTGGGAAAGAAGCTGACTGATGAAGAGGTAGAAGAGATGATCCGAGAGGTAGATATTTTTGGTGATGGGCAAGTTAATCACAAGAAGTTTGTCTGTATGATACTTGCCAAGTGATGGCTTAAAATTTTCTTAGTTACTGTGTATGAATGTTTGTTTCTATTGTTTATTATAAATGGTTGCTAATTTTTTGAAAGATTTTAATGTTCATGTCTTCTCTTATTTTTTGCTTTCCAATGTAACAGCTAAGGTAGTGATGCAATACCTGAAAATGACTTCTAAAAGACGTGTTATATACAGTAGAACTACTAAAGAGGTGGAGAAATTTACAGTAGAGTTGTTTAATTTAGTTTAGGAAAAGAAGGGGAAAGAAGAGCATATGCTCTTGGATTTGACATTGAATGGAAGCCCGCGTTTAGAAGAGGTTAGTTCAAAACTTCAACTTAGGCAAATGATAGTTTCACTACAATCCAAAATTTGCAAATCAGATTGAAATTCTTGAATAGTTCAATCAGTTTTTCAATGTACTAGCTTCTTTTGACGGGGTGTTAAATGGAATCTTGTAAGTTATAAAATGTGACATTTATTGATGTCCCTAAACAAGCTTCATGAAGCATTCAGAAAATCCTAAAGTATGGAAAGTACCTAGCTACTACGGATAGGATCTCTCTAAAGTGATACAAATGCCTAAGCTTTTCCTAGATGGATCTTTATATTAAGATTGGCTACACCAGGAAGCCTTAGCACAAGAGATAAACTATGCAAATGGAAAATAACAATTACTCAATTCTGCCCTTTATGTGAAGTGGAGAATGAAAGCATCAACCACCTATTCTTTACCTGTGAAGTGTCACCCCAGCTATAGCAGAATATACACTCCAAATAGAATATACAAAAAGCAATACACAAACAGACATACACTTTTATAATGACACTTATAGAACATTAAGATAATTATACAATTCTTTTTTGTGATATTTAAAAAATTAACTTCAAATATAAATTTTTGATTCAAATGTTAACCATACACATACACAATATATACTAGATGAAATTTGTATTAAATTAGATTTGAAACATAACTCATCGTTTCATGGACGACCAGTGTGAATCATTGTAAGAAATCAACCCTTCTTATTAATTTTCAATCCATCGAGCTCAAATTCAGGATTTATGATGACATCTTCAACATTGCTTTTTGTATTCCTATGATTATTTAATAAACCATAATATTTATATCTGATGTTATATACTAAACTCTTGAATGTATGAATTAGTAAATTAAGGTAAAAAAAATAAAGCATTGCCTTTCACGCACTTTCTTGGCATAACACCAATTTATAAATTGATCAACCAATATATCTAGAACCTCAAATCCAACATAATCTTCAAATGGATGTTTTTTGTTGAAGAAAACGATGGATTTTTCATGGCTAGAACCATAATGTTGGTGCATTATCACTGGAGATTTATCAAAGATGACCGGTGATAAAGTTTGAGATTCGGATTTTGGTGTTTCAAGCATCCTAAATGTAGGTTATAGTTGGATCAGCTGAGACTCAGTAAAAAATGATAATTTGTATACTAACAGTACACAAAACTACTTTTTTTTTTTATAAATATGCACAAAACTTAAACTCATGTTTTAATTAAGTGGATAAGAGGGTGTTTGTATAAGATTATAAGTAGGTCAAAATGACTTAAAAACTATCTTTTACTTTTAGAAGTGTTTGGCAATTCTAAAAATTGCTTAAAAAAAAGATAATTTTGACTTTTTAAAAGCCAAAAGCTAGAAGTTGTTCATTTCCTACTTTTTTTTTAGCTTATAATTCATTAAAAAATGACCAAATAAAAGACATTTTTGTCTCTATAATTTTCACTTATTTCAAAATTACCCTCTTATAGCCCTAAAATACACTTCTCTTTCACTACCGTCCACGCTTTTTCTTTTACACCTTTTAACGAACTTATTGCAGTACTATTAAAGTCTAAAATTAATAGAAGTTGAATTTAAATTTATATTAATTTATAATAATTAATGCAGATTTAAATGTAATCCGTATTCACATTTTGGGGGGGGGGGGGGTTAGAAACATTACTATCATTATTATTATAATAAAATATTTATGATATTAATATCTAATTGTATCTTGATATCCCAAATTACCAACTTATTAAATGGATTGATCGAAATTGAATTTGAGGAGTTCAAAAGCTACTTAAGGTTATCCGTATATTGGCCGTAAAGATTATCCGATTCATGTATATTTGACGACGCAACGTAATCATTACTCAATCAACGAGTAATATATTTTTCAGTGAAGAGTCATTTTAGCAAACAAATAGAATCATGTGCGACCAACTATTTATCTATTAATGTAATTATAATGATTAGTAACATATATATTTTGTTTGATGATTTAAACTCTTTTAACCAAGAAAAAAGATTTTTTTTGCGCACAAATTTAATAGTCTTTCATGAATATATATATATATATATATATATATATATAAAGGCATAAGTTTAAACCAATAAAAATAGACCCAGAAATATATGCAGGTTTAGAATGGAATTTAAACAAATTTACTAAACCAATAATTTTTATACTAGACTCTCATCTATTATATACTACAAGTAAAGGAGAAACTTCAGTCAGGTTTACAGATTATAATTACACAACTAAAAGAAATTTAGACGATGATGAAACAGAGAGTAATATAGAAACAGAAAGCGAGTTTATGAATATAGAAGTCCTACAAGAAGGATATGAAGTAGACATGGCCATAGAAAAGGCTGAAAACTTAGCAGAAGAATATAAATATATAACTTTTAAATGTAAAGGATGTCAAAAGGATGACATGAAAATAGAAGAATGTATAGAACATTTTAAAAACTGCTTAGAGAGAAGTGATAATTTAGGATATAGAAATAACAAATTATTCCTTGAAAGAAAAGATGAAGACACAATCTCTGTATTAAGTTCTACCATCAGTTATAAAGAACTAGCAGAATTAGAACCAACTAGCTCTTCAAGTGCTAGCCCATTCCAATAAACAAACCCTAATCTCCAACCAATAGATTATAGTACAGGCAATGTACCTAGAAGACCAACAATTAGGATAAACCCAGATACAGAGCTTAGAGGAGATAATATAAAACTAGCAGGTAAAAGAATGCCAATAGAAGAACCAATTAAACTACAAGAAGGGGGTAGTAAAGGTAAAATTCTGAATATAGCAGCACATGATCTTCAAATGTGATATACAGTGATAGATTTATGGAAAGGAATAGTAGCTGCAGATTACTTAAGACATTATATAGAAACAGATAAGGAAACAATATATAAATATTTAGAAACCTTCTTAGGGGAATCTGCAAAAGCTACATGGGAAAGTTTTAAGACAAATTGCCCATATGATTTCCAGGTTTTATTAAGTATGGGACCAAATCCCTATAATTTTCCAAACAAAATGCATATGTTATTAACGGGAAAAGATCCAAATAGTGGATTATTAGCACTACAAAAGAAAGCATTAATCAAACTAGAACAATTAAGTATTTCACATTGGATATATATAAAGAAATTCCTACAAGACTATTTTTATTATTGCACCGTCAGCGAAAATACTTTTAATGAAGAATTAGGCAAAAAATTATTCAATAAATTACCTGGAGCCTTAGGAAGAGAAATAGAAGATAGATGGTATAAAAGAGATGGGATAGTAGCCAACCCAAATTTAAAATGGACAATCGGACATAGAACACAACATATAATGGATATACTAACAGAAAAATGTACAAACACACAAATACAAAAACAATTAAAAAGAAATGAAATGAATTTCTGTAAATCTGTTATATATACAACCCAGAATTACGATCAGAAACAATACAGAAAATATAAGAAGAAACATAATCAAAAACCATATAGTCGTAAACAATACTTCTTAAGAAAATCAAAAGCTAAAAAACCATGGTTAAATAGAGATAGACATGTTAGGAATTATAGAAATGATAGAAATTATAAAAACAAATTAGAATGCTATAGTTGTGGAAGCATCGACCATTTAGCTAATGTATGTCCTAAAAGAAATAATAATAGAACTAGAAATTCTCAACTAAGAGAGGATTTCCAAGAAACTTTATTAAATGTGGATGAATACATGTCAGATACAGAAAGTTTATACTCAATAATAAGTATTGATTTAAATGATAAAGATAACCCAAACTCTGATTCTTCAGAATCAGAAGAAGATAACTTAGTTAATGAGTTAGGACAAGAGATAGAGGATTTAGACTTAAACAACCTAGTAATCAATAATTTAATGAATATTACTCAAGAATGTATACATGAATTCCAAAGAAATAAAGGTCTAGACAGTAATAGATGTCGTATATGTAATTGGTATCCAAGTAAAGACAATAGAGCTAAATGCAAAAAATGTTACTTAGAAGCATGTATAAATTGTATAGAAAATATTTAAAAATAAAAGTAGAACCAGAAATAAATAACGGACAAAAATATATAAATAATCAAATCCTAAATCTAAGGGTGTCTACTTTAGAAACCCGAGTAAATGATTTAGAACAAAGATTAACTATCCTAGAAAAAGGAAAAACCAAAATCGTCATAGAAGAAACAGATACACAAGAGGCGATACATTTCGAAAAACTAGAAGCATAACTTATGAATCTAGAAGATAATGACACTAGTCTAATATGCAACGAAGATAAAGAATTCTCTACCATAAAAGTTTTAGTAAAAATTAAAATAAAAGATGTGGAGATAGAAACTCTAGCATTAGTAGATCCCGGATGTACTAGCTGTTTAATCAATAAAGAAATATTACCGAAACATTTACTAAAAGTACTTGAAAGACCTATAACAGCTACTCAAATGGATGGATCACAAAATATCTATAATTATTACATAGAAAAAGCAAAAATAAGTTTTTTAAATACATGCAATAAATTTTATAACCCAGTTTATAATGTTAATAAAATATTAGCAAGAAATTTAAACATAGGATCAGATTTTGTTATCGGACTGAGATTTTGTATACAGAATAAAGGAGGATGTCTCTTAACAAGAGATGGAATAATGCTCTTTAAAAACTTAACTTATGCACCAGTACAAACAGTAACATTGCCAACAGTATCTAGAACACTAAACACAAATAAAACGAGATTGCTTCCAGAACCATGTTGTGACAATTGCCAAAACAATCAATGTCAAAGTAGCAACCTGTTAAAAGAAAACAAAAATATAAAAGAAAACCTAGAAGAAGTTAGAAATTATACTCTGCTTAATGCAGAAGGACAAGAATGCTTAATAGATATAGAAAAAGACTATACCCTAATAAGTATAGAAACTCAGTTTTATAATTTTAAAAAAGGAATGGATAAAGTAGGAATAATAAATAGTCCAAAAGATTTAGAAAATATAATATCTATACTAGATAAAATGGAAATAATAGGAGAAAGACCGTTAGCCCATTGGGATGCTAACGAGATAATGTGTAAATTAGATATAATTAATTCAAAATACACTATAAAAACATCACCTATAGAAGCAAATAATGAAGATACTAAAGAATTTAATATACAAATAAAAGAACTTTTACAATTAGAAGTAATAAGAAGATCTACCTCTAGACATAGATCAACCGCCTTTATGGTAAGAAATCATAGTGAACAAATAAGAGGCAAAGCTCGTATGGTAATTAACTATAAAAGATTAAATGATAACACCAGAATAGATGCATATAAACTACCAGATAAAAGTGAGTTAATTAATTGAATTCAAAATAAAAAGATATATAGTAAATTTGACTGTAAGTCAGGCTACTGGCAAGTCAAAATGCACCCAGACAGCATAGAGTGGACGGCATTCACATGTCCAAGCGGACATTTTGAATGGTTTAGTTATGCCATTTGGTCTAAAGACAGCTCCACCCATTTTTCAACGAAAGATGGATAACATATTTGGAGAATATAAACATTTTATATTAGTATATGTAGATGATATATTGGTATTCAGTCAAAACATACAAGAACATTTAGGACACTTACAAATAATTTTCAGATTATTTGTTAAACATGAAATAATAATAAGTAAAAAGAAAATGGAATTATGTAAGACTTATATTAATTTTCTAGGAATAACTTTAGGAAATGGAAAAGTAAAACTCCAACCACACATTGCAAAGAAGGTATTAGAAATGCCAGATAAATTAGAAAAGACAAAAGATTTACAAAAATTTTTAGGATTAGTAAATTATGCAAGAAATTTTATTCAAGACTTAGGAAAAATAGCAGGACCATTATACGCAAAGACAGGTAGTAAAAGGCAGAAAAATTTCAATATAGAAGATATTAAATTAATCCAAAAAATAAAAGAAAAAATTAAAAATATTCCATATCTAAAAATTCCATTAGAATCAGATTACTTAATCATTCAAACAGATGGAAATGATTTAGGATGGGGAGCTATCTTAAAAGCACGACCTAATAAATACAGTAATAAAAATGAAGAACAAATATGTGGTTATCAGAGTGGGGCATATAAAGAAAAAGAAAACATGAGTGCTATAGACCTAGAGGTATTAGCTATAATATACGGGTTAAATAGTTTCAAATTATATATTCTAAATAAAAAAGAAATTTTAGTTAGAACAAATTGTGAAGTTATAGTTAAATTTCATCAAAAAATAAATGACAAAACTAGTAGTAGAAGAAGATGGCTAAATTTTACAGACACCATATCTTTTTATAAGAATATAGTATTTGAACATATAAAAGGTAAAGAAAACGAATTAGTAGACCAGTTAAGTAGATTACGACTGGAAATAAATAAATAAACTTAATCTCACTTATTTGTTTTCAGCATGAGACCAACAGGACAACCTCCTGCAGTTAAAGGCAAGGGTGTAGCTTCGTCTTCAGATTCATACCAACAGACAATATTAGGTAATTTAAATTTTAGACCACTAGAATCTTTAGAAGCAATGGAAAGAATTCACTTCGGACCATTTAACTTAATTGCTTATCCGGAGAGCAACATATCATTTAGAGTAAGACCAGATTACATTTTAGATAGACCCCAAAGGTGTTTAGTAGATAATCTTTGGATATCTTATAATAGACAAAACCGTAATCATTTTATGGCATCCATGAACTCTTTATGCCATTACATGGCAGAAAAAAGTAAGCCTAGGTTTAAATACTATATAGTCATTCATGGAAAAACTAATGGAATTTTCTAAACATAGTTAGAAGTATTAGATTCAATACAAGATTTTAAAGCCCCTCTTTTTAAAGGTTTTAATGATTTCACCGAAGCCACCAATCATGCTAGAGGATATTTAGGACCAAACTATTATATATCTCCCTCACTCAGACAGAACCATGGTTTTAATGATTTCACCGAAGCCACCAATCATGCTAGAGGATATTTAGGACCAAACTATTATATATCTCCCTCACTCAGACAGAACTCAGATCAAATACCTCAGTATAATTTACAAAAAGAGACTGGAAAGATTATTTTCTGCAACCATTGTTTTTCAATGATGGAGAATTTTAAAAAGCTAAATGCTCAGAAAGAATCACTCCTCATGAAAAACACTCGATTAATAAAGCAGATATAATTATTAGAAGTAAGACTCAGCAAGCAAACAAATATAAGCAAGACAGATGCACAAACACAAACTCAGAGTTCTCCATCTCCTCAAAAAATGGATGAGAAGGGTATGCATTTCCCACTAAATGCTCAGAAATTCACTGTACCGGATGCTGGTACAGCTAGTCCGATTCAAACGGTGACCGGTAAAGACAAATCAAACCCGTTAATGGCTGTCACTTTGTCAAAAAGTGAAGATGAAGAATGTTCTTCATCAAAAAATAAGTTAATAAGATTAGGTAATAAGATTTTAAAGAAGACTTTAATATCTAAAAGAAAAAATGAAACAATAGAGACTATAATCAAACAGACTTTAGATAGATTCTTTAGCAACCAGACACAAGATAAACATATGAATGAACAACCAGACGGACAACCCACTAATTTAGACAGAGCTGTTCCAGAGATAAATAATACAGATAATAATTCTGCAAGATCAGACGAAGATGATAGTATTGCACACTTCCAGGATGCTCAGGATCCATACGAAGACGATGACTCAGGAATGAGCTTCGACTCAATTGCCCTGCACAACTTGGATACATAGTAAAGACAATATACAATTTGTATTATTAGATAGTATAGTCAGGTGGGGATGTCCACTTTATGTCTTGTAATAATCAGGGTCAGAGTGTTTCCTTTATCACTACTTTCCAAAAGAAAGAAAAACTGTTGAAGCACGCGTCAAAATAAGTCTGGAAGAAAAATTAATAATGCATGTGACGATGGGGCCCAATGAGTACCCGGCTTGCATTATTAAGATTCTTTCTCATCTCTTAGCTTTAAGTGTCGGCCACATGTATTTAGGCCACGTAGTAGTCTTTAGAACCACTACTTTATCTAGTTTTTTGCCTATAAAAGGCGTACATTTTGTAGAAGGAAGGCAGAGTGAAATCAACCAACTTCAAAACCTACTTGAAATGTGTAAACCCTTCCTCCCAAAAATCTATCCAAGCCAGTCTTTCTTGTATAAACTTTGTATCATTGTGATTTAAATAAAAGCTCCAAGTTTTCTATTCGATCTTAAGGGGGTTCCCGAAAGGGAAACCTCTCTCCTAGTTACTTCATGTAAGTTCTTATTTACATATTTTTCCCACAAAAAATATTTATACTTATGTTCTTATATCCATGTTTAAAGTTATTCTACATATTTTTGTAAATCATGTAAATTAAATTCTCTGTAAAATTTTTACCCTTAGTATATGGTTAGCCTCTTAATTTCTTAATAACAACGATGG
Organism: Capsicum annuum; assembly: GCF_002878395.1. Taxonomy (NCBI): domain Eukaryota; kingdom Viridiplantae; phylum Streptophyta; class Magnoliopsida; order Solanales; family Solanaceae; genus Capsicum; species Capsicum annuum. The sequence continues at coordinate 25,386,831 of NC_061121.1, read as the reverse complement.
ATTAACCTGTAAATTCCTAGGAATAACAGGTCTACAAAACAGAAAAGACGAGTGTTAGCTGCCAGACAAAAATTTTTCGGGGTGTGGTTAAAGAAGTAAGATGTTAAGACCATAGATTAAGAGGAAGAGATGAGCAGAGTAAAATAAAAAAAATAAAAAAAAACTCTAGGGAAAATATAAACTATAAGAATGATAAACATGAAGAAACAGTAAGAAAGAGGGAGTACTGAGTAGGTTTTACAAAATTGATATACAAAATCAATCGTCATCAACTGAAATCTATCCTTGTTTATTATCTTTGTTTATCTCTGTGTTAAAATATTGAAATATAATATTATTGAAATATATCTTTGTTTTATTGAAATATATCTCTGTTTGGGTATATATATATATATATATATATAGGGAGAGAGAGAGAAACTGAACTAAAAATATATATTAATTTGAATTTGGATCATTTTAGAAATAAACATTAATAATAATCAACTCTACATTTTGTTAACATCAATAACTTTTTTCCAGTTTCAGCACTTTTATCCAAACACGTAACTTCTTATTTTAAAAATAAGTTTCAGCACTTTCAAAAATACTTTTTTAAAAAAAAATTTTAAGTCACTTTTTTTCGGCCTATCCACGGGCTCTAAATGGCACCAGTGGCAATTAGGACAAACAAACAGAAGGGACATATCAATGTTTTAACTTTATTTATGCCAATTCTAAAAGCGTCACTATCAGATTATTTTTTATGATCAGCCAAAAACGATTATGTAATTAATAATACTACAAATAAATTTGCAGTCTTGCTGCTCTTGCCTTTACACAATTTTCTAGTTTGAAAACGGTTTTATATTATATCATCATCATGTTGTGGAAATTTTTATATTTTGCCGTCGGCAACAACTTGCCTAAAATGGTTACATACATTTAACATAATATCACATTATATTAAAGGATAATTTAATGTATTAAAATTTACGCTATGTGAAGGATCCGGAGAAAAGTCGAATCATAAGTGTTTATATATGGTACACAATGAGTTAAACTAATATCCAAGATAACGTAAAGATTTTTTGTTCTATTAAGTTACCTTTATAATATGTTTTAATATATAATCTGCTTTATTTTTAAAATTACAAATTCCACTTTAGCTGCTTTATTTATAGAGAATTAATTTTATATATATATATATATATATATATATATATATATATATATTTGGAAATATGATGATATAAAAAGTTATTTATAATATCGAAGAATGTAAGTTAAATTAGTTGAGAAACCAAGTAAGGATATTTAAAATATAATACTCTCTCCATTCCAAATTATCCGTCCCAAAGTTTTTAAATTGATTTCTCATTTTACTTCTCTTTTTTATTAATCAAGACAAGACAATTTTTTTTCCGTTATACCCTTAGTAATTGATTACTCCTTGTTACTAGCATTGAATTATCAAATCTTGAAAAATGTTGCAAAGACTTTGGTAATCCTATAAACCTAATTCTCCACATAAAAAGTGTTTTGGTATCAGCTATATAATAACTCCATCAATATTGAAACTAACAACATGACACAATTAATAGGGGGAAAATGATCAAGTTACATAATCAATTATTGTTTTCTTAATAGTTGTATCATCTCAATTTGGAACGGATAATTTGAGACGGGGAGTATGTTAATTGATATAGATTCTTAACTTATATATGCAATATAAATGTTTATACACATATATAATTTATATTTTTGACTTGATCACCCTTTAATTTATGATTACAATCTAGTCTCCTCTTGTTAGTAGAAGAATATAAAGAAACAATGCTATAAGTTAATTTGTTGAGCTTGATGAGAAATAAGCCACAAAGATATTATATATGTTACTATTTTTAAAAAAAAATAGCTTCAACACTTAAAATAAGTATATGCTGATCATAACTATTTTAATCAATTAAACCAAACGGGATCTATGTACTGATGGTCCTTAGGAGATTGCTAAATTAATTAAAAATAAAGTAAAGAAAAGGATTTTTGTTGGATTAATTGAAATATCTTAATTTTAGTACGAATAAAACATTTATTTGACAAGAAGAGAATCAGTGACATGAAAGGTTGACCTACAATGTCCAATTAATTGATAGGACAATTTTATTTTCTCTCTGAAATTTTCAAATTTCGTCTTGATTTATTAATCATTAACAAATAATGAATAGGGCACACCAGCTTCCCAGAAAAAAAAAAAAAATAGGGCACACCAAATACTATTTTCATCCTATCTCTTTCACACGAGATACACCTTTTTTTTCTAAGAAAAATATAAATATGGACGTTTATTTTAATTTCTAGTATCCTGTGTAATGACTTAAAGCAAACTATAATATTCTAAAGTCAAAAACTTATATAGGCGTTTGGACAACAATTGATTTTTAGATTAAACCAAAAATAATACTAATAAATTAAGATTATACGTATTTGGACGTGAATTTCATTTGAAATTAAAAAATTTGGGATTTAATAGTGAAAAACACTTTCACTTGAAACACTCCTCGTACAAATTTTTCATATTTTGATAGTATACTATTTGCAATTACTGAAATATTACTTATGGCAAATATATGTTCAACCATCAAAATCGAAGTAAAGTGTTTTCGTACCTCCCCGATTAAAGTAACACAAATAACGGTAATGATAGAATAATATTCCCCCGTTTCAAAAATATGACATACTTTTCTTTTTAGTGATTCTTTTCTATTTTGATAACACTTTAATTCTAACTTTTCATGTGGCATATTTACTAGCACAAGATAGTTTGATACATTAAACATAATTTTAATATAAGACAATAAAATTCGATTTTTTGTTTTGTTTTCTTAAACTCTAGCTAAAGTTAAAATATGTCATTCTTTTTAAAACTTAGTACTACATAGTGCTATTAAAATCAAAACGAAGAAAAGTTAGTTTTATGTAACCATGCAAATTCAAGTGTAGTAGTTAGGTCCATTCATTTATGTTGTTATTTTTGAGAATAAAAATTACGAAAATGAAAACATTAATTTTCCTGACATTTAAGCTTTTCCGCTTTTAGATTGGATGGCCAGACAATTCAACCGCTCGCGTTGCTTATAAATATCAGATAGAGGAAAAGAATATATCGGACATAACAAATCCAGCGTATTATTATATATATTCCATAAGCAGGTCTGAAGAGGATAGAGTGTATGTAGATCCTTACCATTACCTCGTGGAAATAGAGAGGAGTAACATAACAAAGCCATTTGACAAAGCGAGTACAATAGTAAATAAGAAATAGCAACTAAGTTGTAGCAAATAATAGAGAAAGCATAACATAACATAACATTCAGAGCAAAATAACACGATATCGGACGATAAAAATACCTCGAATAGTTATATACTTAAAAAAGGCTGAAATCAAAGAAGCATCAGCACTTAAAACAAAATGGATTCAACAATACAACATGATAAAAGTAAAAACTATTCAAAATTGAAAACAAAAATAGAAATTGATTTTTGACCTATAGTGGCCAAAAAACCCTAATTAATAATATAGCTGCTCCATATCTTAATAATAATAGAAATTTTAATGAAGTAGAAATATAGCTATTTAATTAATAGCTACATAAGTAAGCTTCTAATAATGGCAGCTTGAGCACTATCACTATCAGTTGATTCCAAAAGTTGTGATAATCTCTCACTTAATCCATCCACTTCTCTGTGTAAATTCCTTATATAGTTGCAAGTCTCTTGCAGAACTTTTGAAGCTGAAACCTGTTTAATTTATATTATAAAAAATAAATTAAAGAATGTTAGAAACTAGATAATAATGGATGACAACTTAGTCTAAGTCGAGGGTCTATCAGAAACATCCTTATATCCCACAAAGATAAGGTAAGGTCTGCGTACACCCTACCTTCCGTAAGCTAATGGTGTGTTATAGTGTTGAAAATATAATTAAATAGCTGGGGTCTATCAGAAAGAAACCTCTATATCCCACAAAAGATAAGGTAAGGTCTACTTACACCCCATCCTCTATAAGTTGAGGGTCTATCGTGTTAAAAACATAATTAAATAATTAAAGTATGTTATCTAATAGCTTAAGTTTTTAGATGAAATGGTCACACACTTCAATATGGTGTTAGCACAAGCAGAGGTCTTGAGATCGAATCTCGTTTTAAAATACAATTAAATAATAAACCTAGTCTCTATACCTCGTAAAGACAGCATAAATTTCACATATCCTTCACCCTCTTCAGACCCTACTTGTGAAACTATACCAAATTTATTGTATATATTGTTTTTTGTTGTTGATGGTGCATGTATATATATAGGTCACTTTCAAGCAAGATACTATAATATATGAGGTGTGGCGGGATGCTAACTCACATGAGAGGATAATAAATTGTGTTTTAATATCTTAAAGAAAATAAAACCAACAATATTATGTAACTATCACGAATCAAGAGTGTATCTTTTGCAAGAAAGTAAAAAATTTATTAGGGAGCGACATCTTATTCTCCTCACGGGAATTCATGAATCGTAGAAACATTCAAAACGGGCTCCACATAATCAGAGTCAAAAAACCTATACTGGTAATTCAATAGGTCAAGTAAGTCTGCTGACAAGCCTGTCGGTTATTAGCGTCTTGCCTTACTTATCAAATACAGTTCAGACTCAGTTCCTCGCTTTACATGTAAAAGTTGTTTTATAAGTAGAATGGGATATTGAGGAGAAAAGGGAATGCGTAGAAACAGAAAACAAGACAAGTACATTTTGATATGATATTCATGTGGAATTGTGGGCTATACTAGTGGGCATGAAAATGTCACCCTCAAACTTATCTCTAAGAGGAAAAAGAAATTGAAGGCCACACAAACTATAGGAAGTTTCTAGGAAATTAATGCCTTCAAATATTTGTACAACCCCACCCCAAACACACATAGAGCAAAGTAAAAACAAAGGCCAAAGATGTTAGTAAAAATAACTATACGTTATATATATATATATATATATATATATATATATACTGATAATGTAAATAATTTTTGAACGTCGATGATGATAATGATGATGATACCTTATCAGAACGCCTATTGCGAATTTCAGGAATAAGTTGTTGCAACTTGGAAACAAGATCAGCAATCTGATCATCACTTATTCTGGAACGTGATCTTCTGCTTGACATTATATATATATATATATATTTGTCAGTAATATGAAACTAAGAAATTAAATCAAAACTCAAGAAAGAACAAAAGGGCCAGAGAAGAAAAATGAGAGAGAGTTTATTAAGTGAGTTGTCAGATAGAATCTTGAAAATGAGTTGAGTTATTTAGTGTGGGAGAGAGGGGAGTTTAAAAAGAAGAGAAGAAGAGAGAAAGAGACAAGTTATGGACAGAGAGATAAGGAGGCCATGAAGAAGAAATTAAAAAAACACCAAGGAAGGAGTGTTGGAGGTGAACAAGACCAGTGCATGGGAGAAAGCAGTGGGCTATTCTTGTTTTTAAAGAGAGAGAGAAATCTATATATTACAGGAGGTGATGGCAAATTCAAGATTTAAACTTAATAGGTTGGACAGTATTTGAAGTTTTTTAAAATACTGATGCTTCAAAAATTAAAATTCTGATAAAATATATAGTATATTATGTTTTGTAAACGTAAGCTACATCCGCCCCTTGTTTGAGGAGGTAGGAGATGGGGTCCACTATCGAGTAATGTGAGTATAATGAATTTAAAAAATTTAATTTTAACACAAGTATTAGAACATTCATAATAGGGGTGGCGATGAGGCGAGACAGATATGGTATTGCGTGAGGTCGGGGAATTTGATATCAGGCACGCATGGCAGGTTTTCGATTTGTGTAGTGTGGGTTGGGACAGGCTGAAAACAAAATAAGTGTTATAGTTTATGCAATACAAATTGAAATTTTTCGGGGTTAAGCCCCATCTATGGGTGTCAAACGGGCCGAGCCGGACCAACTCGGAATCGGCCCTTTCATTTTAATTGAGTTGAGGGTCGGTTTTGACGCTAGTCGGGCTGGGTTGGACCGGGCCAAACAGTAAAATAATTAAAACTCATCCTAACCCGACCCACTTAACCCAACCTGGTCAAACCCACCAAAATTCGATTAAACCCGGTTAAAAACCAGTCAAACCC
>NC_061121.1:25322876-25377665 GCF_002878395.1 Capsicum annuum | reverse complement strand
TCCCACCCCCACCCAACACACACTTAATTTACTAAGGTAATGTACGATGGAGTCAAGACCCAAATAAAGACAGTGGGAGGAGACTCGAGGTACGTACTTTTTCATCATAATGAGGTTGTATCAAGGATTAGCTCTTAACTTTCTTTATTTGCCTTGGTGATGAATGAACTAACACGTCATATCGAAGGTCTAGGTCATGGTGTGTGCTATATGCAGATGATATAACATTGATTAATGAAGATTATACACACACACACACAATAGAGTTAATGATAGTTGGAGGTTAATTAGTAGAACCTAGAGTCTAAAGAGATCATATTGAGCAAGACATAAGATATAGAGTACTTAGAGTGCAAGTTCAACGATATAACTCACATGACAGATAGGAAAGTCAAAATTGATGTACAAGTCATCCCCAAGAGAGGAAGCATCAAATATATTGAATCTATTATTCAAGAAAATTAGGAGACTGGCGATAATATGAAGCAAGTCGTATGGATGGAATAGAGGCTCGCATTGACGATGATGTGGAACGGGGTGCATGGACGAATAGAGGCTCACATCTAGTTAGTGTCTTATGTGATAAGAAAGTGCACCAAGACTTAATACAAATTTTATAAAATGGTTGTTGAACCAACATTCTATGGAGCAGAGTGTTGGCCGTAGTCAAAAACTCGCACATCCAAAATATGAAAGTGATAAAAAAAATAAGATGTTGAGATGTATTAGTGTCATACTAGGAGAGATATAGTAGAATTGAAGATATTTAGGACAAGGTGAGACTGGCCTCCATCGTGGACAAAATCGATGAAGGCGAGACTGATAAGAGATGCACATATGTCCCAGTGAGGGTGTGGCAGATTAAATATAATGAGTATGAGAACAGGTAGATGTAATTAAGTCAAAAAAATATAAGGGAGAGATGATTAGACATGACATGACACACTTACTACTCTCATAGTACATAACCTTAATTAGTAAAAGGATTTGGAGGCTGAGGATTAATATGATAGAGAAGGTAGTCGGGTGTTGTCCAATTTTTCTTATCAATATTATTGTTATTTTTTGTACTGTCTTAGTCTTCAATTTTATTACTTTTTGTTGTTTTCTTTGTCTCGATTATCGTACTAGCTACTTCTCTCTTATACATCATTTTCAATATGACTTGTGTCACTACTATATTTAATTTTCATACCTATTTTTGATATGTTTTACTTTAGATGAGGGTCTATTGAAACAATCTCTCTATTTTCACAAAGCAGGATTGAAACTACATACCCATCATCTTCTACAAACTCCACTTATGAAATATATTGAGTATGTTGTTATATATTTTTAATGGCTTAGGATCTTAAATTTGTTTCGCGATTTCACTTGGACCTCTCAACTCAGACTTGTACCTATATTAAACACTTCTACAACATCAAATTTGAACCAGTTAAATATTTTTTACCTATGTGACACATTGATTATGATTCACTGGTGAATGAGCGTGTGAAGGCATGTAATTACCTTTTAGGAAAAAAAAAGTTATGTTCTTCTTCCTTGCCTCTTTGCCACCACTTTCTCCACCACACCACCAACTGTTATCGCCGACGCCGATGGTATACTCAACTACTTTCTCTTTCTTCTCTAGCCATTTCCTCTTTCTTCGTCGGCCATCAACTCTACCATTAACATCTTCAATGACTTGATCCTTTTCAAAAGTAATAATTTTTAGTCAAAAAAATATCTACCCAATCCCAATCAGTCATCTTTTTCACGATCATCTGTGCATTTTTTTCTTCTGTATCTTCTTTCTTGTTTTAGAAAATTTATTTCTTAGCCCATCGAATGAATATGGTCTTAGTTTGTTCGTCGGGAAAAAATAAAATCATCAGTACATCATTTTCACTTTTCTCCCTTCATCATTCTTTTTTTTGTAAGCAAGGATTTCATAGATTAATTAGGGAGCATAGTTTTCCCCGACTATGTCAGGGGACAAAAACATAGAGTTTCTAGCCACAACCCGGCTTGGTTGGTTAATAACATTGTCTGAAATTAATCTAGTTGAATGCGTTCCTACTATATTAGTCTGTAGAAGAGCTTGGACTGATAGAGGTAGAACATTTAATAACAAAAAGGAAGCACCAAAAAGGCTGGCATTCTTTCCTTATTTTGCCAACTGATCCGCCACCCTATTCTGTTCTCTAAACACGTGCAGTAGTGTTGCTGTATCCAGCTTTCTCAGAAGTCACCTACATTTATTTAGAGTGTTAGAATAGAGAGGGTGGCCATTTAATACAATATTCACTATAGTTATGCAATCAGTGTTAATGATGAGGGGGTGTAGGTGGTATTGCTTGGCAATAATGAGGCCCTTTCTAAGGGCAAGGATTTTCTCTAGGATTACGGTGGAATGGTGTAGGTTTTGAGAGAATCCTAGCTACTAAGAGCCAGTGTGATCTCTGAATACTCCACCAATTCCTCCTATTGCAGGTTGAAGTTCTGCAGAGCCATCAATGTTTAGTTTAAAGAAGCCCATAGAAGGAGGTTCTCATTTTGTCACAACGGCTATTTTGGGACTATTGGCATTAGTGGTGGTGGTGATGAGGAGTTTGTATTCCAAGGAAAGGTTAAGGGGGTGTCAATGGTGGTGAGCTCTTTTTTATTATTGAAAAGATTGTTGTTTCTAGTGAGCCAGATACTCCATAAGCATTGGGGGATAAGGTCGAACCAGGTGAAAATGTTATTGTAAGATTTGGGAGCTAGAGATTTTCAACATTTCATCCAGTTGTGGATGTTGAGGTAGTTTGAGCAAGGTCTGTAGGTATGATAAGGCCAAGTTTTTCCCAGAATTGGAGTGCATTAGGGCACTGGAAGAACATATGAGAAACTTTTTCCTGGGGTTCATTGTAGAAATAGCAGTGGCTTAGGATTTAAACCCTAACCTATGGAGGTAATGGTTAGTATAAAGTCTATGGTGATACAAAAGCCAAAGAAAATTTTTGATTTTGGTGGGGCAAGGGGCTGACCAAATAATAGTAAAGTTGCTCTGGTTATCAAGAATAGTTCTATGGGGGACAGAAAGGCTGTGGTAGAGGCTTCCAGTGAAGAAGGTGCCATTGGAGGTTAGGACCAGGCTGGGGTGTCTTTGCCACTGTTGCTAAGGGAAATGGGGTAGGAAGAGATGGTTTGGGTAACATGATCAGGGAGGGAGAAGGATATTTTAGAAAAATCCCAGTTTCCATTAATAAGAATATCCTCGATTTTGATAGATTCATCATTGGGAGTAGGAGGGATACTGATGATACTTCTCAGGCTAACATAATGAGGGATCCATTTATCATTGAAAAATTGAAAAAACTCACTTTATCCCATTTACCCACATTTCATACAATTCCTAGTCTACAGTCCTTCCACCCCTGAGAGATATTCTTCTATGTCCTTAAGACAATTCTGGTACTATTAGGGGTGGTATTAGGTCTCAGGTATTTTGAGAGGAGAATTTTGCTCCAGAGTGATTTTGGGTTTTGGTACAGTCTCCAGGCCAGACTGGCAGAAGGGCTCTTTGTTTTAGTTTAGCTCTCTGGATATCGAACCCACCTTTTTTCTTAAACCTAGTGATGGTATTCCAACTTATAAGGTGAAGTTTTTTCCTATCTCCAGTACTGCCCCATAGAAAGTTTCTTTGGATTCTGTTGATGCCCTCAATGATTTTTGAAGGAATCTTAATGTACTGTATGATATGGGTTAGGATGCTGGCAAGTTTAGCCTTGGTTAGGATAGACCTGCCAGCCATATTCAAGAAGGTGGTTTTCCATCCAGCTATTTTTTTTTGCATGTTGTAAAGTATAAATTGGAAATCACTGTGTTGAGGGTTTTGGTGGAAGATAGGATATCCCAGGTATTTCCCAAAGGTGGTAGCATCCCTCCCTGATATTGAGGATATTTGAGCAATGGGAGGAGTCTTGGGTTTTGCAATTACTAGAGAAGATGATTTTGGACTTTTCATTACTGAATCTCTGACCAGACAGCTGACAGAACTCACGGAGGGTGGCATTGATAGTTGAGCAATTCAGGACATCAGCTTTTGCAATAAGTGTGAGGTCATCAGTAAAGAATAGATGAGATATTTTTGGTCCATCAGTAGTGGTGCTTATGGGTGACCATTGCTTGTTTAAGACAACAACCTCAATGTTTCTAGAGAGTCTTTCCATACATAGAATGAACAAGTAGGGTGAAAGGGGATCCCCCTGCCTGATGCCCTTTGAAGGTTGGAAAGCAGCAGTTTTTTTGCCATTAACTAGTATGGAAATTAAGCTAGAGGTAATGCAAAACATGATGAGTTGGATGGTTTTTGTAGGGAAATGGAATAATAGGAGAGTGTCTCTTATGAAGGACCATTCAATTCTATCAAAAGTCTTTTCCAGGTCAATCTTGATAATTATGTTGGGATTGACTCCCCTCATTTTTTTAAAGTGAGAGATATATTCCTGAACTAAGACAGTATGATCACAGGCTCTTCTTTTGGACAGAAACTGGCCTAGCTAGGTCCAATAATGTGGGAAGGTATGGCTTGATCCTATTTACAAGTATTTGGTGATGAGTTTATAGGAGGTGTTGCAGAGTTCAATAGTCTTGTAATTCCTAATAGTGGTGGCATTCTGACTTTTAAGAATTAGACACAGTGGGGTGGAGTTGCACTCAGCAGGCATGGTACTACTAGTGAAGACTTCCCTGCAGAAGTCTATGGTATGCTTCCCCATAATGTCCCAATACTTTTGGAAGAACATGGGGTGGAGGCCATCAGGCCCAGGGCCCTTCATAGGCTTCAAGGAGCTAAGGGAGTGGAGCATTTCAGAGTCTCTTAGGGGAGCATGTAGCACTTGTGCCACATCTGAAGGCAACGAGTGAAGGTTATTGGGTTGGGGGGTGTTTTTGTTGATGGGAGCAATATGGCCAGTAGTGAAGAGAGTGGAATTAAAGGTCAAGATATGGTTGGTGATTTTCTCCTCCTGCTGGAGTAGGTTTCCCTGATCATCTTAAAGAGCATGGATTTTATTTTTCCTTATTCTGTTAATGGTGGTGGCATGAAAAAAGAAAGTGTTGGTATCTCCATGAGAGAGACAAGTGATTCTGGATTTGGTTTTCCAGAAGTCTTCCTTATTTTTTAAAAAGAGATTATATTCCAGTAGAAGGTCTCCCTCAAGCTTTTGGAGGAAGGAGTTGTGGTGGTAGTTGTTGGATTTTTTGATCCCATCAAGTCAGGCATTGATCCTTCTTATTTTTTTGAAGATGTTGCCAAAGACTTGTGCATTCTAGATGACAGCCTCTTATTGGAAGGACTTGACAGCCGTGTTAAAATTACCAGTTGGGGTAAAACATTGGCTAATAAGGGGCCTGAAGGTGGGGTGACTACACCACATAAGCTCAAGTCTGAAAGGTTTAGGTCCCATAGGGGTCCTATTGACCAAGGATAGCAGGAGAGGGCAATGGTCAGATTTGGTCCTAGATAGGTGTGTAACTGTGGCTTCAGGATAGTGCTTTATTCAAGAGCTATTAGCAACACACCAATCTAGTCTTTCCAGAATGAGCGAATTTCTATTTCTATGATGTTTGTTAGTCCAAGTGAACTTATTGCCTCTGTAACCTAAATCTATCATGTTGCAAGTATTGAGGCAATTTCTAAAGAGCCTCATTCTATTAGGGCTAGCATTATTGCCCCCAAGTTTCTCACTAGCCATTAGAATTTCATTAAAATCTCCATCCATTAACCATTTGCATTTATGGGTTTGTGCCATATGGCAGAGCTCCTCCTAGAGGGAAAGTCTATTATTGGGATCAGGGCTAGCATAAATAGAAGATAAAAGCCAGGGTTTAAGATCATCTCTTACCTTAACCATAAATAGAAGATAAAAGCCAGGGTTTAAGATCATCTCTTACCTTAACCATGACATGGACCCCTTGGGGGTAGACAAAGATGTTATTAAGTTTCCAGCATTCTTCCTTCCACATAACCACAATTCCACCACTGTGCCCCACAGCAGCAGATTCACTACTAAAAAAAGGCAAAAACCGATCACAAATTATGGTCGGAAAAAATCGACCGTTTTAAATTTTTATTTTTTTTTAAAAAGCGACCACAAGTGGTAGCTTTTTATTTTAAAAAATCAAAATAATTATTAAAATAATCTTAGTATTAATTATTATTTATTTTGCAAATGAGAAAAAAAAAAAAAAAATCGACCACTAGTGGTCAGTTTTAAAAAAAAAATTAAAACATATTTAAAAAACCGACCACTTGTGGTCGGTTTTTGAATAATTTTTAAATTGTTTTTTTCAAAAAAACCGATTACTAGTTGACGGTTCTTGAAAAAAATAATTAAAAAATATTTAAAAAACCGACCACTTGTGGTCGGTTTTTGAATAATTTTTAAATTGTTTTTTTCAAAAAATCCAATTACTAGTTGACGGTTCTTGAAAAAAATAATTAAAATATATATATATAACCGACCACTTGTAGTCAATTTTTTGATTATTTGTAATTTTTTTTTTCAAAAAAACCGAAATATATAAAAATACCGACCACTTGTGGTTGTTTTTTTGTTTTTTTATTTTTTATTTTTTAAAACGACCACAAGTGGTTGATTTTATATTTTAAAAAATTATAATAATTAATTAAATAATTTTATTATTAATTACTATTTATTTTTAAAATAAAAATTAAAAAAATAATACAAAACCGACCACTTGTGGTCGTTTTTTTTTTTTTTTTAAAAAAAAAAGCAATCACAAGTGGTCGCTTTTATATTTTAAACTAGTGAGAAGAAGCCCGTGAAAAGCACGGGCCCAACATCTATTCTAAATTAATATTATAATAATAATCATATCAATTAATGTGATATTTTTTGAATTTTAAAAATTAAATAAATTTATTTTTTAAAGTAATATTTGCATATATTCTTAAAATATATTAAATTATCAATTATTATAATTTATTATTCAAATATATAATTTTATTTTAAAATTTTAATTCATGAACAAAATTAAACTCTACAAATGTATAAATTAATAAAGAGTCTGAAAAATCAAATTCGATGGACCTATATTACTGTTTTTTAGATATCACGGGCTCAGTATATGTTATTTTTTTATCTCAAAAAATGTGATCCAAATAGAATTTAGATAACCAATCATACTTTTAATACGTTTTTAGATATTTTAAGTTGTTAACTATTGTAGTTTATAATATTTTTTTCGTTTTTAAATAATATGTATTACTCTCCTTGTCCAAACTTTTGTGCCGTTGATAGTTAATTATATTTTAAAAATAATTTAAGTTTTTAATTATTGTGATTTATTATACTATTCATCTATTGCAATGTAAACGGCATTGATATCATTTTGAGACTCAATCAAATATTTCATATCTTTTAAAAATTTTCAAGTTTTTAATTATTGTGATTTATAATATTTTTTACATACTTTTTGAAATATATAACACATTATTTTTTCTTTTAGATATTTTAAATTGTTAACTATTGTAATTTATAATACTTTTTATGTAATTTTCAAATAATATATGTTACTTCCCTTGTCCAAAATTTTGTGGCATTGATAGTCAATTGCATATTTTAAATAATCTAAGTGTTTAATTATTGTGGTTTATAAAACTTTTCCTTATATTTCAATTTAAGTGGCACACTGGTTAGACTATAATAATTAATTAGAGGTGATATAGTAAAATTACGATTGAAGCAAAGAAACAAACATGTCTTAAATTATTCACAAAAACTAATAAGAAGTGATATAACAAAATTACTACAAAAAGTACGTGTGATTTGTTTTTTAAAAATGGGCCTCATATAAGACGTGAAGTTAATTTAAAACATCAAAAGTTAACTTATCATTTTATATCTATTTTATTTTATTATTAAATATATATTTTTGTAATATTTAGATGACTTATAATAATTAATTAGGATGATATTTAGTAAAATTAAAATTGAAACAGTTGAAGTAGACATGTCATATATGTGTGTGTATTTATAGGTATATATATATATATATAGTATATACATATAATATAGTGAACGTATATTAATGACATAAGATAAACCAACCGATAATTCAACTGAGTATTTGTTAATTACGTTACGTTGTATATTATTATGGGGTAGTAAAATTGGGTATGTAATGTATATAGTATGTATTTGAATGCTGATAGCCAAGTGAATATATTTGTATATATATGTATATCTCACGTAATGATGAAATAGGTATACTATTTTGTGTCAATACAATATTGAGACACGTATATTGTTGAAGTTGTAATAATATAAGACAAATATTACGAGGTATATATACATATATCTAGTATAGTGACATATGCAGTAATCGAAAGCTCGATAATTGAATCTATATATCAAAATATTTTGAATAATGCACTGATATCATACTATTGAGGAAATAGATATACTATTTTGTGTGAATGTAGATACGCATATATTGTTGAAGTTGTAATAACGTAAGACAAGTAATCGATAATTTATCTTATTAACACGTTGTATTACGAGGTATATATATATCTAATTAAAATTGATAATTTATCTGATTAACACGTTGTATTATGAGCTATAATATCGTAATTAAAATTTAATTAACCAAAAATTTATCGTAACTTGAAAAATTCATTGATATTATCATACGATTGAGGAAATATATTACTCGTGTTAATGTGATGATAAAATAACTAAATATATGATTATATATATATATATATATATATATATATATATATATATATATATATGCATTGCATTAAATTAATTGGATATTTTTATAAATATTATAAAATTTATTAAAAAATTAATTTTTATATACGTAATCTATTTTAATATCAACATTTTTATTACATTTCCTAAAATAGCAACCCTAATTCAATTCAATTCAATTCAATTTTCCCAATTCATTTACTTTCTAGCCACATTTTATATATGTCTATGTCAATTTTAGCCTAAATTTATTTCCAATTTGACCTCAAATTAAAATCTCCAATTTCAATTTCATTTGACTCCTTTAAATTTTAATCATAGCCATTGATCTAATCCGATCAATGGCTGAGATTAAATCCACCATTTATCACACTTTTAAACAAAATAACTCAAACCCTAATTCATTTTTCACAAAAATAACCGCACCCTCATCTCCTTCTCTTCTCCCTCTTCCTCTCTCTCTATCAACGATGACGGAACCAACGTTAAGCCGCCAGCCGTCAACGGAATCCCAGCGCTGCCAGCCGTCACTGCTCCAGCTTCCTTCGTTAAGTCGCTGTCAGCCGTCGCTGCTCCAACCGACAACCATCTCCACTAACGCCGACAGCACCACCAGCCGGTGAAGCAACCGTCCACCAGCCAGCCGGCAACCTCCGTTTAGAAGTAAACTCCGTTAACTTCATTAAGATTAACATACAAACTTTGAGGGTTTGTATAGCAACACTATTATTATAGCAACAAAAGGATCCAAGAGGGTTACTACATGGGAGAAAGGAAAAAAAATATTCTTGTAGATACCATTAATCGTGGTAAAATCTATAGATATCTACATGAATAAGATAAAAAGTGCCAATCAAAAGAGTTAAAGCAAAGCTCTTTAATCCCATAGATTAAACTAATGTTCTAAAATATAGGGTCTCTAGGTAAGTTTACTTGTCTTTGAAAGTTTCGAGATATGATCCATAAGTACCACAGATTTTTAGTCTTCAATGTTTGAAAGATTCCACGTTTTCAAGATAATCATTAAGAACGTCCAAAGTATATTTAGTTATGATTTCATAATAATAAAGATTTTCAATATTACGCAATTTTCTTATTTGCTAAAACTCCAATACAAGGAGTCATATAATATATTTTATTAATATTTCATTTAGAGTTCTCCAATACTGTCTGTATTCCTTGTGTTGTATCTTTCTAAATTGTGGCATCAAGACCAGAATTTAGTTTCTTTACTTTTCTAAAAGATAAGGTTGATCTTGCTTAAGGGTTTTAGAATATCTATACCTTGAGTATACATAAACTTGTACAATGTTCTCAAAGTTCAGTCATGTTGTAGACATGTAGTAACTTAAAAATGGAGTTGTGTATCTTTTAATTTGCTAAGCTCATTATTTTCGATATTGCAGTTTCCTGTGAGAGAATCTATAAGCAGATTGAAGCTGCTATTTTGAAATATCAAGAAATTAAGAAAAATATCAAAGGTATGTGGACATAGTGAAGCTGTGTGGGGCCTTGTGCAATTCACTATTGTTGTTATCTTTCTTTGATTGTTCATATTGAAGTCTAGTAAAACCATGTGTGGCCTTGCGTGATTCACCAGCATTGTTCTTGACATCTTATTGATTTTGTTGTTGCTTGAAAATTGTATTGTGAACTTGATCTTGAATGTTTAGGGACATGGGAGGTGTTTTTCTATTTTGAATGTGATTATATTTGGTGACTTAGTAGGTTGAAAATGATTAAGTGTAGGGACTTTAAGGGTGACACGGTCGGTTGAAAGTGGTTAAGAATAGAAACTTTGAAGGGGATTTTGTGTTTTGAATGTGACTTGTTTGACGACTTAGTAAATTGAAAATGGTTATGTCTAGGGACTTTGAAGGGAATTTTTTTTGTTTTGAATGTGGTTTGTTAGGTCACTTTGTTGCTCGAAAAAGGCTAAGTCTAGGGACTTTGAAGGGTATTTTTTTTGTTTTGTGTTTTTGTTTTGATACTTAGTTGCTTGAAAATGATTTAGTTGGTGACTTTATTTGTTGAAAATGCTTAAGTTTTGGTGACTTTAATAGTGAATTAGTGTTTAGGAGGTGATGTGGTTGGTGACTTTATTGGTTGAAAATGCTTAAATTTTGGTGACTTTAAAAGTGAACTTTTGTTTAGAAGGTGATGTTGTTGGTTACTTTATTTGTGAAAAATGCTTAAGTGCGGGTGACTTTAATAGCGAATTAGGGTTTAGAAGGTGATGTTGTTGGTGACTTTATTTGTTGAAGATGCTTAAGTTTTGGTGACTTTATTTGTTGAAGATGCTTAAGTTTTGGTGACTTTAATAGTGGATTAGTGTTTAGGAGGTGATGTAGTTGGTGTCTTTATTAGTTGAAAATGCTTTAAGTTTTGGTGACTTTAAAAGTGAACTTTTGTTTAGAAGGTGATGTTGTTGGTGACTTTGTTTTGGTGACTTTAATAGTGAATTAGTGTTTAGGAGGTGATGTGGTTGGTGACTTTATTAGTTGAAAATGCTTAAGTTTTGGTGACTTTAAAAGTGAACTTTTGTTTAGAAGGTGATGTTGTTGGTGACTTTATTTGTTGAAAATGCTTGATCTAATTAGTTGAATCTGATTGATTGCCTGCGTAGATGGAACATGATTATAGCTGGATATATCACCGGAACAATGATAATAGAATGGGTATTAGGGAGGAATTTGTTGAGGGCGTCAAAAGATTTGTTGAACATGCTAAGACACTTGATCTTTGGACACATTTTCGGTTAATTCATTGTCCTTGTGTTAGATGTGATGGTATAAATCTTGTAAGTGAAGAAGATGTAAAGGAACATCTTTATAGAAAGGGGTTTCACGAGGACTTTTTAAGAATGGTTGGTATTCATGGTGATGTTGTGCAAAATAACTCTGTTGTTGGAGAAAGTAGTAGGTCTGAAGAGCATAATGAATATCAAGATACTAGGATGACAGAAATGGTGCACGATGCTTTTCGGATGCAACACGGGGTTGACTTTAGGGAGAATGTTGAAGATGTTCCTAATAGCGAAGCGGGCAATTTCTACGAAGAACTTAAAAAGTATTATAAATTGCAATAGTTAACAACTTAAAATATCTAAAATAAAAAATAATGTGTTATATATTTCAAAAAGTACGTAAAAAATATTATAAATCACAACAATTAACAATTTGAAAATTTTTAAAAGATATAAAATATTTGATTGACTCTAAAAATTTTTATCAATGGCATTTAAATTGGAATAGAAGAATAGTATTATAAATCACAATAATTAAAAACTTAAATTATTTTTAAAATATAATTGACTATCAATGCCACAAAAGTTTGGACAAGGAGAGTAACATATATTATTTTAAAACAAAAAAAATATTATAAAATACAATAATTAACAACTTAAAATATCTAAAAACGTATTAAAAGTATGATTGATTATCTAAATTCTATTTGGATCACATTGTTTGAGATAAAAATATAGCATATATTGAGCTCCTGTTATCTGAAAAACAACAATATAGGTCCATCAAATTTGATTTTTCAGACTCTTTATTAATTTATACATTTGTAGAGTTTAATTTTGATCGTGAATTAAATTTTTGAAATAAAATTATATATTTGAATAATGAATCATAATAATTGATAATTTAATATATTTTAAGAATATATGCAAAAATTACTTTAAAAAATAAATTTATTTAATTTTTAAAATTGAAAAAATGTCACATTAATTAATATGATTAAAAAAATAAATTTATTTAATTTTTAAAATTGAAAAAATGTCACATTAATTGATATGATTATTATTATAATATTAATTTAGAATAGATGTTGGGCTCGTGCTTTGCACGAACTTCTTCTCAGTAGATTAAAAAAACCGACCACAAGTGGTCGGTTTTGTATTATTTTTTATTTTTTATATGAAAAATAAATAATAATTAATAATAAAACTATTTAATTAATTATTATAATTTTTTAAAATATAAAAACAAAAAAACCGACCACAAGTGGTCGGTTTTAAAAAAAATAAAATAATCCAAAAACTGTCCACAAGTGGTCGATTTTTTATATATTTTTTAATTATTTATTTCAGAAACTGTCCACTAGTAATCGATTTTTTTAAAAGAAAAATTAAAAAATATTTAAAAAACCGACCACATACCACATGTGGTCGATTTTTATAAAATTAATTTATTAATTTAATTTAAAACCGACCACATGTGGTCGTTGTTTTTTCCCTAAAGATATTTGTTCAATTAAAATAAAATAATAATGTATTTTAAAAATAAATATATAATTTTAAAAAAAAACAACCACTTGTGGTCGGTTTTTAAAAAAGAAACCACTACTTTTTCGACCACAAATTTTGATCAGTTTTTTGATCAAAAATTGGAGAAAATCAATCACTTGTGGTCGGTTTTTGTGATCGAATTTTCTCTTTTTTTTTAGTAGTGATTGGACATGGGCATCAAATTTAAGAGCATTGGTGAGAGCTTGATGGTCAACCATTGTTGTTTCTAGTAGGACCAGCATGGAGGGGTGGTGATTTTGAAGAATAATGTCGCTGTGTCTGCGGAAATTAGCGTTGTTTGCGCCTCTAGTGTTCTAAATTACAATCTTCATCAATTTATCTGGTGTGGGTGGGGAGAGTGGTGGGTTCTTTCCCTTGTCCCTTGGGAGGACTTGGGGTTGACCTCTGTATAGACTCACGATGACTGCAGGAGGAGTTAAGTCCTCCTAGTTCCTCAGAATCAGTGAGATGACTCTCATTTCCATAGGACAGTGTACTATAATAGCTGCACTGAAGGGCTCTTTGAACTCTTTGAACTCTTTGAGAAGAGGCTTTTCGAGAAGAAAGAAGTCTATGTTTTGTTCCCAAAGGTCCTCTAATAGTTGCTCCATCTCTGCATTACTCGACCTTAAGGCTTCTAGAGTTAATAGCTCTTCTGGATTTTGGTTTCCATTCTCTTGGACAGAGGGGGTCCAGGGGATGAAGCTTAGAGTCTGAGTGCTGGGAGGTAAGGGATGGTGGGATAGAGTTGCAAGCTTCTGAACGTGTGATCCATTAGGGAGTTGAGTTCCCCCGTGTTTATAAATTTCAGTGTCCCCATTGCCTTTGCATAGTGCAGTGTCTGTGCCCAGACTTGAGTTCCCAGGCCTGATATTATACTGTCCACTCCCTCCCTAATTATCTGAGCCATCTAAGCTGGGTATTGAATCCTCAGAATGATTGGCTAGTCTCCCACCACCACATAGTATGTGATTAACTTGCCATAAAGAGCTAGTTTCGCCCAGAATGATGATATCCGAGCCGGTGGGTGCGGAGCTGTGGTGAACCACAGGGGTTCCTTGAGGGGTATGTTCGATGGGGATGGATTTGCCATTGGTTTTGGTTATAGTAGCAGTAGGAGTTGGTTGAGACACAGAGTTCTCCGGCCATGGTATATAGCTAGAGGGGTTAGTGTAGTTAATTGATGTGATGGCATCGGTCACCTTAAGCGTCTTAGGGGAATGATTGCCTTTTTCAGGATTCGAAGAATTAATAGGAGAAGATGCAGAGACGGGGGGAGTTACTTCTAGCTTCTCCGAGAAAATGATGCTACTACGTGTGGGGTGGGCCCCTGGGCCTCTCTCAGCATTAATGGGAATGGTAGCGGTATTAGAGAAACTAATGTCAGAATTATTATTAATGCCAAAGTTGACTTTGGTAGTGGTACTATTAGGGGGGGAGGGGGTATATAAAGATTTCCCTTCTTTTTTAAAGTGGGAGCCATTTTTATTAGTGGGTCAGGTGGATTGATTGTGGGTCGGGTAATTTTTTTTACCTGGAACCGAATTATTCAAGGGAGATGAGTTGGGTTGAGGAGACGTACCTGTTGGTGGGCTACTCTTATTTACCTGGTTGGGCTTTGGGCCCAAAACTTTGTGGCCTTTTCTTTAGTTTTTCTTTGGGCTTCTCGATTGGCTCCGTCTTCGCGGGAAGGACACGATTTGCCAGCCTTCGTCGGAGCTTTGCTGAATGGCCGGTGCTGGGGCTGAAGTGGATGGATTAGGATTTAATGTAGTGTGTTGTCTTAGAGCGCATGTTGTAAGGGTATGTCCAATTCTTCCACAATCAGTACACAAGATTCCTTCGCCTTCATAGACAACTCTTTGAATGTGGTTACCAATGGTAACCGTGGTTGACACCGGTGTTTCAATTGGGACTTGAATGCAGAGTCTAGAATATCTGTCAAGGAGGGTCGCTGAAGTGCATGTGTCTATTTTGAGTAGCGCTCCTAATTTCGACCCTATCTTTTCAAGAATCAGACGGTCGTAGAACTCGGTGGGTAATCTTAAAAGTCTTACCCAGATAGCAGTGTGGGTGAGAGTGGAATTCTCCGGGACGAAGTTTGGTTCCCATTTCTTGATGGTTAGAAAGCTACCCGTGACGATCCATGGTCCCTCATGTAGCACTCTGTGTAGACTTGTGGGTTGGAAAAATTTTGCAATAAAGAAATCCATACCCAGGTCTATTAACGTTAGTGGTTCCGAGAGTTTCTATAAGTCCATCAGCTTATTTTTGAGGTAGTTATGGGCTAGTTTCTTCCCATAGAGTTTTATAATGACTGAGTGTTGCCACAGTTGGTAGATTCGCAGTTTGTCTTCAGCAGTTAAGGGATCGGTTTGGCGTCTCTGCATTCTGTCAAAGTGGAGTCATTTGCAGGCTGTAGGTAATCTCTGTTCAAATTTGAGTCCTTGTTTAGGAGGACGGTTTTGAAGGATTGCGAATCCATCGTCCCCGTCTTGATTGGAATGTCCTCATCCATGTTGGTTGAGGATTTTGGAGGTTTCGGTGGATCCAGTGGTGTTGAAGGTGAAGGTTCCGTGTACGAAGGGGAAGAAATGTCCATCGAGTTACTTTTATTATTAGGTTTAATTGAGTTCCCCCTTCATCGTTTTTACTATTAAATCAAATCTAAACATAACTAAAATTTAAAATTAAAAGCAAAATAGATCATATAGTATAAAACAATGGAGATTTAAGTTCTAAGAGAAATGGGGGAATAAGAAGGGGCGAGGGGTTGGGGGTTGGGTGGGTGGAATAGATTAATTTTTATATTATTTTAATTTTTGCTTTATGTTTTAACTTATAATTATTTTGGATTTCATTGTCACGTGTCATTTTTTAATTATTCAATTTATGATGTTATAGCAAGTGTGTGCTACACAAACTTTATATTTGTTGCTGATTAATAAAATATATTTAATAAAAATGAATTTTTAACTAGTCAAAGTATTTAATAAATATTAGTGTTGACTGAGATGTTTAAATGAATTTTAGGAATAACTTTAAGAAACTGTAAATGGCTGAAAGTCATTTTTAATTGATATTAAAATTGTGCATACTCCATTGCATTTATGCCACTCCCATGCTTCTCCTTGTGTCTCCCAAATTAGTTTACATTACAAAGTAAAATGAGGTACGAGGGTAAACACATAGCGTGGGGTTAGGTTGGGGGTTGAAGGTGGGGATGGGGGAAAGATAATTTTGCCCTGGTTTATCAGCCAACTTTGCGGGCCTCGTTTGTGTCAGTAGTAGCACGCAAGCCCATGTTATCTTATTATCTCCTTGTCATTTTAATATAACTATTACTCCCTCTACCCTCTATTTCGTTTTAGTTGATCATTTTTTAAAAAATATTTATTTTAATTTAATTATTTTTTAATAAAATTAAGAATATTTTATTATATTTTTTTAATATTATTCTCAATATTAAATGATTAAATAAAGTATATTTACTTAAATTTATATTTTTAAAATATAATTAATAAAATTAGTTTTGTAAAATAAATTCTTAATAAATACTTTCTTAAAAGGAATGTCAAGTAAAAAAGGATCAATTATTTTAAAACGGAGGTAGTACAATGAAACATCTCTCCATACTCTCTTCGCTAACTCCGAAGGTACGTTTTGATATAAGAAATAATTAATTTTTAAATTAATTAAAAATACATGTGAGAATTTATTTAAGAATTACTTATTTTAGAATTGTAATATTATTTTTATTCTATTTTAAGGATGAAATAACTATTTTTTAAGTAGCTAATCTTCGGATAACTTATTTTCTAATCAAATAATTTTTTAACTTTCTCTCTCCATACCGTCAGAATTAAAATTAAAAGGTTATAAATTTTAAATTAAATATATACATATATTGAATAACTTTTAAAAATAAATATATAATTAAAATTAAAATTACTGAATTCAACTTTAACTCTGTAACTGATATTTTGGCACCGCTATTGCCCCCTAAGTGCCCCCACCTCACATCAATTTTACTAACATGACAAATACTCAAATAGTGTCTATGTTGAAAATTGAAATCAATTACTTCAGATTTTCATGAAGATCTTAGATCTTCATCTCACTTGTTTTTACTCTACTAGTTAAGTACATGCTAGAGGCTACTAGCAGCTTGACTTAGCATGGTATTGTTGACTGGAAAGTATATATGATTAAAATAATCTAAAAGATATTAAGCGATTCTTTTTTGTTTTTACTCTTTTTATCTAAACTTTGATAGAGTAGAATTACGTGATCATTACTAAAAAAATATTTTTTTTCTATTGAAATTTTCCATTAAAAAATATTAATGATATATTTCAGAGATATTTTGATTGAATCAATGAGAAAAAAATATATATAATTATGATTTCACATGAAACAATTTAAAAAACTTCTCAATATATCAACAAAAATCTGTTTCCATCATGTGTATTTTCAGTGAGCTAATTTAGTGAGAATAGGATGAAAATATCATGCTTTATAATATAAATTTACACTGATTCGCAATGGATATTTATGAGTTAGCCATTGACAAAAATATAAAATAAGTCTACGTATAATAGATTCTTATGCTATAATATTTCTTCAAATCTCACACATTGCAAGTGTTTTAATGTATTAATTTTTTGTTAAGTAAATGTGTGCACAAACTATCCAGGAGGCTACTGTCTAAGAAGAAAAATTGACCTAGATCCAACAGAGTAATAAAATAACGAATAAACTATTGCATGATTAAGTGAGAAGTGAGATATGATAAAGAGTTGAATTAATAGTCATAGCAAAGGACCTAGTCGTCATGGAAGTTCAATTTACAAAATATAGTAGTAGTATTTTTGTTTGTTAGTAGGAAAGCTGATTTTATATTATTTACGACTAATAAATTAATGTTGATGAGGTTAGATTACATTGGAAGAAATGAAACTAACGTACTATATTACTATGAA
This sequence comes from Capsicum annuum, assembly GCF_002878395.1. Taxonomy (NCBI): domain Eukaryota; kingdom Viridiplantae; phylum Streptophyta; class Magnoliopsida; order Solanales; family Solanaceae; genus Capsicum; species Capsicum annuum. The sequence continues at coordinate 25,359,633 of NC_061121.1, read as the reverse complement.
ATTTGTGTAGAAATTTCATGTCGCACGCGATGGGGATATGCTGTACCTTTCCCCGGCGAGATTCCTGCTCTGTTATTATACTTGTTATATAGTTGCAAAAAAATTATTTATACTGACGATGTATAATATAAAAATTACGATGAGTGAATACTAACTTTTTTTTTTAATGAATTTTTCTTTTAGAAATTGAAGAAATATCAATTGAAAGAAGAAATTTGAAGGGAGGTATTGGTCATGTGATTGTTGGATCAATATGTAAATAAAATTTTATATTAATAGCTGAAAAAAATAATTATTTATAAGATAGGAATATTTTTAAAAATGTGACACCTTTTGAGGAGCTTTAGCCTAACAACTAGTGTCGAAGTCATGGTTCGACTTGCAAAAATAAAAATGGCAAAGTGATAGACGTTAGGTTAATGATCTCCAAATAATCTCATGAATGATGATGGATCAAGTAAAATTTTGTTTAAGATTGTTGGGTGTGTGTGAATAAAGTTTCGCATATTGATAATTGGAAAAGAAAAATACTTTATTTATGAATTGTGGATACTTTTAATGGTGTGAGGCTTTTTGCAAAAAAAAATAGTATAAAATAATATTACATCATAGTAAGAGTCACTACTAGATAGAGTTTTTTTTTTCCACCACAAATCAATAATAAATTTATATAAGTATGTATTTTTTCACACATTTTCCACCAAACCACCTGAACATATGACGGAAATAAATTCTCATTGGAACGTCAAGAGAATTTTCCTAATTTTTTTTCGTGCAAAAAGATTCTTAATTTTTGTTTTCTCACTCATGAATCAGAATGGCTATAAAAATAACAAATGAACATATTTCAGCGGAAAATTTTGAATGAAAAATAATAATTTTTTTAAGTAGTGAGTATCCTTGAGCTGTTTAATTAGCTAGCTCAATAGTGATAACTGAATTTGAAAATTATGACTCAATAGTACGTATCGTAGTGATTTAATTAGTGATCGATTTTGAAATTACAATACTATACGGTTCAAATTGAAAATTTAAAACATTTGAAGGATTATTGGTTAATTAAAGAGCTAATTAGTTGCTTATAACTAAGCTCTTTTTCCATGACACTGTTATTACGTATCTTGATGTTAATATTTCGATATGCACTGTCTAATTGTCTCTATAAGTCCAAGACAATTGGGTAATGAATATACATTTTCAATAGTGAAATGCTAGAAAATCTCAAATTTCAATTTTCCACTAAGTTGGGCTCTTTGTCTAATCATATAGTTTATGTGGAGAGAAAATGCGTTAAGATTATTTCACTTTATGTGATCTTTTTTTCAAAACCATTTGTCCTTAATTAATTATTGTTGGATTTGTCTCTTCTTTGTCGACAATTTTTACTGTGGATTAACGTAACATAAAAAGAAAATTGAGAGAAATTCAATATTCTAATTAATAAGCTCAAATTAAATAAAGTTATTTTTCTTCCATTTCTTCTCTACGGCTTATAGCTCGCGCATGTTGAACTGTATGATTAAACTATAAGAAAATGCTTTTTTAAGATTTAGGTGGTAAAATTTATATTATGTTAAAAAGATAATTCATCGGTCATTGTTGAACAAAACTTGAAGAAGTGATTTTGTATCTGAATATGATTTTTGTGGTTAATTTGAACTTTGAAGGGAGATGTTATTTAGACTTATCGAAAAATAAGTCTAAGGAGATTCTTTACAAAATTTGAAGTCATTTGATAAGTCTATGAAGATTATCTACAAAATTAGAAGTCATTTGGTGGTGTGAAAATTTGAGCATATTTATACATTATTATATACTTTTATTTAGGTAAATACTTTTTTTATTAACTTATATAAGTACATATATAAATATTGTTGCAGAATAATATTATCTATGAGGAACTAATTAAATTAAACAATTTGAAAAGATGAATGCAATGAATTGTGGTTTATATATTTGTACAAATTTTCCCTTTTCTAAAATTATAATAATTTATGAAAAAAGGGTTATTTGTTGTAATTATAGCATCGCCGACATTATTAATTAAGAGGAACAAGCCAGTACTAATTAAATATGTTTTCCTAATTTGTCATGCATGTAATGGTCGTTTTCAAATTGGTGCCATCAACATTCCCCCACCCTCAAACACCCAAACACACCCTCCCCCATACTTCAACTCCTATAATATTTGCCTAGATTAGTGATATTTGATAAAAAGTCTATATTTCTTATTATATATTATCCCCTTATATTTTTGTCATGGTTTACATCGTTATCTTGAATATTTTGCGCGAATTACGTGTTTTGTATGTGTATTAATATAGAAAACGGATTGAAAATAACGAGCTAATTTAGTGCAAGTTTAGCCAAGAAAATAAAGATGAAATTATTGTCAAGCTCCCCCCACTTTCCTGACCTTGCTGTAGGACCATATAACGAGATAAAACGAAATTATAAACTAAAAGATAAAAGTATATTCATGAGCAAAAATATAGAATTGTGATTTCCCCAATCATAGAGTGAATTCTTAACATGTTAACAGTAATCTTTTCAAACTATTCTCTATCAATCCAGAATATAATCTTCTCTAATCACAAATATCCCTTGATCAATTGCAGTAATTTTGTACGTAGTTCTCTCTCGAACTAACTCTAGCTAGCAATTCAAACTGATCACAAGCTCTCGTCAAAGCTTTCTATATCTCTATTCCACTTTAACTTACATACTACATACAAAAAAAATAAGCAATACGCCAATACCATATCATTTATTTTTGAGAAAATATTTTTCTAAGAGAGAATTTTCCCTTCTACCAAATTACACATCCCTTATTAGATGCACATAATGCAGCTAATTAAATTAATTTAGACCAAGAAGATCTGATTGATATGTTAAGATTCGTTTTATAGTTGTGAATAGTACGGAATGTCAGTTGATCAAGTTGTTAATTTGATTAATTTACACAAAGCAAAAGGTCTTAGCCTAGTAATCAAATTAATATTTATGTGACAACTAGCTTTTTATGAGAACTTATCTCATCTAGTTGGCGATGACTCAAATTTTTGCCGACTAATTAAAATATGTTATATATAAACACTACGACGAAAAAAACAAATAATTAAAATTTTAGTGGTAACGTCGATCAATTCTACATCACAAAATGAAATGTAGCACAGTTGTAGTGATAATAAATCTAACAAATGTTGGGGTCGATTTCCAGAGGAGCATGAAAATATGGATAATAAATCATATCATTCAAACTATTATTACTTCATAAGACAATTAATCACACAAATAAGGCATGGAAATAGCATGGCAAATGTGCCAACTTATCAGTTACTACATTCTAAATACAGTCAACTAACAAAAAAAGAATTAATCCATCACTCTACTGTTATATCTTAAAGGTGAAAATTTTAATTTAATTATCATGATGAGAGCATACAATCTAAAATTTGACAAGAATATATGACAAATACAAGAAGGCCGAAAAAATGGACTGTTAAAGATTTGACTATATACATCTATAATTAAAGCCAAAGGAAAAAAAAATAATTATAGATATGATCAACTAATGATCAATGTGTCAATTATTATGATGTAGCAACTTAAAATTAGCTGAAAAAAAATATGAGAAGAGCATTCGTAGCAGAGTTGAGTATCATAATTCATCATCGAGGGGTTATGATAGAATGAACGAAATCTCTTCAGAGCTTCATTCTTAATCGAAGATTTCGAATACGGATTCAAAATTGAAAAATAAACATGATAGAGGAATCTCTTCATTCTTTGAGATTGACTGACCAACACCAAATAGAAAACAAAAAAGAGACTTAATTGAACATGCATGCATGCAATAACAATATTCCATACATGTGCGATTACGAAGTATATGGTGCTCAAGTCTGTCATATATATATATAGTTTGCTAGCATGTACAAAGCAATAATACACACTTTATTTGTCTACGTACCTAGGTTCTTTTTAATTATGGCCAGGCCTTGATCTCTTTATATTATACACTAATAATATGGTCAAATCTCTATGTTGGAGTTAGAAGTATTTTAATATTAAAGTGTATGAATTCGTATGTAGTGGAGAAAGTGATCATTAGTTATTCTTTGTAACTCATATAATCATGCATTATGACATGTTTTTCTTAGTATTTCCTACTAGTTACTGGAGCAAGTTTGTTAAACGGACACCATGGAAAACTTTGTTTTGTCACTCAAAAGTGACAATGGAAACTCTTGGTTGAAAGTTCCATCCGTCCGGAGACGAGAAAGAACCTCCATTGACCATTTGTGGACAGGAAAGAGCAACCTCTGCTTTATGTAATTACATATCGCAAAGATGCGCCTCTGATTATTCCAGTTTTCAGTTTTGTTTAATTTCATCAGGCGAAAGTTCCAAACTTGATGAATAATTTGTTAAAAAGACATTTAATTCTATACATCATTAACTTTTCCAACTTAACAACTTCACCCACAAATTTTATAATAATTCACTTTAATTCAATACTTCCAACTTAATAAATTCATCCACAAATTTTAAATAATACACTTCAACCTACTCCATCATCCACCATTATATATATAAAAAAATATTTAGGTTTCCAAAAATATTAAATAAAAAAAAATTCAAAAGCTAAAAATATAAGGTGGTTGTTTTCCCTCCAAAAAGCTCCGATTTCGACCACTTTTCCGGCGTTATTCCCGGCGATCAGCTCTAAATCAGTCCACAAACATCATAAGCTTGTCCATTGCACCCATTGTTACCCCATTTATTTGGTATCTCCTCAAACACACCACTTTCCAAACATTGTTAAAAAGCTAGAAACCTCACATTACTCAAAACCACTTTACAAAGTACATTACAGCAACTCAGGCGACTCCAAGTTTATTTCTTTATTCCATAAACCCAAAGATCGTAGATTAGAAGCAATATTTGCAATTTCACGATTTTCGTACGGATAGCTGCCCAGTCATCGACCACTGATTTTCATTCATCAACCGTGAATATAACCCGATATAGACCATAAGCATAATCTACCGTAGACCAAAGCCTAATTCCACGATGTCTATTGCAGAATTTGTTCTGGTTTCTGGTGATTTCATAGGAGAATGATTGGAGACTCCCAAATGCTGGAAATAGAGATCTTTTACGAAGGTTCGCCGCAATAGTTCGTATGGAGAATTGGTTACAAGCATAATGCAGAGCGGGAATCTAGATTATGCGCCGGGTGACGTGGTGATTAGTTATCTAATGAATTCGAGGGAAAACGTGAATCCTACAATCATAAATAGTGATGTACGTGTGTTGATGTACATGATAGATGTCGATGCAGATGGCATCAGGCCTATTTTAAGGATACATGTAGATGAGAGGTCCGTCGAAGGACTGGTAAATTCATCAGAACGCCCACCTCCGCGCCGGGTAGTCGACAATGATTTCAGTAATTACGAGAATGATGATAATCAACCTATTAATACAGAAGATGATCCTATGCATATGAAAGAGGTTTCATCGAACTCGCAAGACGATGAAGAAGACCGTGGAACGGGATCACAACCGAGACATTGCTTCAACAACGGAGCTAATTTCCATCTCGATCAAATATTCGCCTACAAGAAAGAGCTCAAAATTCTACTAAACGCAGCAGCGGTGAGATAGTGTTTTGATTATTGTTTGGAGAAGAGCTGCTCGAAATTCTTGAAGGCAAAATGCTTATCTCATGGTTGCGGATGGTTGTTGAGGGCAATGAAGTATGAGACTTTGTGTAAATTTTGCATATACAAGTATGTCGGGTTGAATACGTGCGGTGTTGAACACGCCACCCAAAGGCATAAGAGATTGTCCTCCAAATTAATTTCTTCACTATGCGTAAATTATTTTCGGGATGGTAAGGGTCCAAGCATAAACGAAATACAAAGGATTGTGTTCAAGGAGTTGCAATGCCACGCACGCTATTGGATGTGTTGGAAAGGAAGTGCAATTACAAAGAACATCATTCGCGGGACACCAGAGCACGGATATGCTTGCTTGCCAGCTTTTTCCTACATGGTGGAGTTGTTGAATCCAAGGTTTTCCTACTCTATTATGGTAAACCAGATTAATGGAGCGTTCGTTTACTATTTCTTAGCATTCGGAGCTTGCATACGGGGATATGCCCACATGAAAAAGGTAATTACCATCGATGGCACACATTTGTATGGAAAGTACAGGGGCCTGTTGCTGAGTGCAGTTGCACAGGACACAGAAAATCATATCTTTCCAATTGCCTTTTATGTTGTCGATAAAGAGAACGATACTTATTGGACCTTCATCTTCCAAAAGTTGAAGTCTATCATAGAAGATGAACTAGATCTATGTGTCATCTCCGACAGGCACATCAGCATTGCCAATGCTTTCTTCCGATTTATAGTCGTGCTCACCATGGACTTTGCATGAGGCACCTCGCTTAAAATCTGCGCATAAATCAGCACTATGGAGAATATCTTTATCTGTTCTACGCCACGACAAAGGCATATACTGTTGATGAATTTAGCGAGCATTTTTTCGAATTGAAGAATAATAGCCCCGAGGCAGCACATGTCCTTGAAAATGTACTTTGTTTTGAGAAATGGAGTAGAGAACACTTTTCGAACAATAGGTACGATATGATGACCACAAACATCGTCGAGTCACTCAACTCGATGTTGATGGATGAATGGGAGTACCCCGTGTCATACATATTCAATTCAATTGCTAGAAAATTTGTTGAAAAGTTTAGGAAGTGACATGCCTTTGTCGATGGTCAAAACAACATATTTATGCCTTGTGCGGAAAAGATTCTAAGGGATAGCAAGAGTGCAAGCAATTTCTTGTATGTGACTAATGCAAACGGGGTCTCGATCAATTCACGGTGTTCGTTAACGGCGTTACTGTCAAGGTTAATCTATTGGAAAGGAGTTGTTCCTGTCAGAAATTTAACTTGATGAAAATGCCATGTGAACATGCGATGGAAGCTTTGCGAGCAAAGTATGACGATGGCGTAGGTTATGGCATCTCCATCTACGATTACTCTTCCCCAATTTATAAAGATGAAACTTACCTCCTTGCATACTCGAAAGCTATTAACGTTTTTCCTCTAGAGGCCGAATGGACTGTGCCATAGGAAGTGCAAGACAGTAAGATTTCTCCACCCCCTACGATCGCAAACTCAGAAGGAAGAAAGTCAAACTCACTAAGGGCGTCGGTGAGACATTCAAGTCTAAAAGGAGGAATAGGTGTTCGATATGCAAGAAATCCGTGTACAAAAGAGACACATGTAGAATGGCCAACAAATCATAGACAACCTTTGTTTTTTTGCTTCAGTTGTAAAGCTATTGTTTTAGGGGATAAATGTTCGTTTCTGTAGAATTTAACCTTCAGTTGTAATTGACTTAACACATTTTCTATGATAGGCTATGTAAATTCTATGGTATATCATTCCTACAGTCTATCAAATATTATGTATTGGTTATTTGATTGCTTATCAAACATGCTATGTTGGTCTTTTTACCGCTTTAACTCTCCAATCGATGCAATGAATCATTGTTTCCCATTCTCATTTAATGAAAAGCTACAAAAACGTCTGTTCACAAGAAAAACCACTGGTATACGCAAACCAAGCATTTTCTGTTTTTACACATGTCGACTGACCATTGGGTGGATATATGAAAGGACTCCATCTAGTAGTCTATAAGTAGAGTGCCTATTTCTACGTAAACCTTCAGTTGTTCCTAAATCCAATATCAGAAACCCTCTTCTTCTTCTTCTTCACCCAAATAAAAACATATGCCTCCAAGAAGGATAGTCCTGTGCCCTGTCAGACGTGTTCCCCCAAGGCACTACGACCTCTTTCTTCTAAGGAATAATTTCAATCGCCTGTTCTATGGCCTAGGTCAAGACCGCATCTACCTAGAGCGGGAACTCCGTAGAATTGTTCATTTCCTGAGGGCAATTCTGGAAAGGCTCAAAATGGATGGCCCTGACTACATCACCCCCTCAATATCCCGTGAAATCTGTTGTTTAGTTTTTTATTTTCTTTTATGTTTATTAGTTTTTATTTTGTGTTCATTGTAGAAGAAATTTTCTTATAGGATTGTTGTTAGAAGAAAATTTCTTCTTATTTTGCTTGTTCTGGCTGATGTGCCAATGCTTTGAATGTAAAAATCCTATGATTATGAAATGAACAAAAAAATTCTGTTTTCAAATTGAATTTTCTTTTTTTTTTTGTTATTGTTATTTTTTGTGTTAGCATCTGTAGTGAATGCATTTGTAAAAACAAATCACATAAATAGTTTCTCGTCGATCACATAAAGAGTCTATCCTCGATCAAATACTTAGTCTATCATCGACCTAACATAGTAGTCGATCATCGATCATGTGAATCGATGGAGCAGCAGTTAAATTAAAATAGATAATATTTACAAGTTTTGGGGTTAGTGGAATAAAATAATTAAATTAAAAATAATTTAAACTGATAATAAAGTGTTTTGGGCTGGTGGAATAAAATATTTAAATTAAAAATAATTTAAACTGATAATAACATGTTTTGGGCTATTGAAATAAAATAATTAAATTAAAAATAATTTAAACTAATAATAACAGGTTTTGGGCAGTTGAAATAAAATAATTAAATTAAAAATATTTAAACTGATAATAATATGTGTTGGGGCTGATGGAATAAAATAGTAAAATTAAAAATAATTTAAATAGACAATCTTGAATTGTTGGTGATTTAAATTAAAAATGATATAAACAGTAATTTTATTTTTTGGAACTGGGGGTGAAAGTTAATAGACCGTCATGGATCATGACCAACGTCATCCATCAATTAGATACTAAAATATATCGTAGACTGGTATGGTCTATCGTAGACCTACACCTATACGAGTGCATCGACGGATCTCTTAATTAGGCATAGACCACTGTGATCTACGTAGACTGATATAGACCAATACTTGGATGTTGTTTAAAAGAGAATAAATAAATTAAAAATAAATGTAGGGTGTGTTTCTACACATGTGAGGGAGTATAAACAAGTAACATAATCATATTAGAGGTTATACTAATTAGGGGTGGTGTATTAAGGAGTGTGTGGATGGGTAGTGGTTGAATGTTCAATAGCCTAAGGGTAATGTTTTTCAAAGTACAAGTATGTTTTGTGGATATATTTTGTATTTGATGACTACACATTCCACATACTCCTTAAATGACCACCCCTATATCAAAAGATTATGTGGAATGGATAGTGGTTGGACAAAATATATCCACAAAACCTACTTATGCTTTGAGAAACATTACTCTTAGGAGATTGAGCATTCAACCACTACCCATCCACACACTCCTTAATACACTACCCCTAATTTATATATCCTCTAATATGATTGTGTGACTTGTTTACACTCCCTCACATGTGTAGAAACCCACCCTACATTTATTTTTAATTTATTTACTCTCTTTTAAACAACATCCAAGTGTTGGTTTATATTAGTCTATGTAGATCACAGTGGTCTACACCTAATTAAGAGATTAGTCGATGCACTCGTACAAGTGTAGGTCTACGATAGACCATACCAATCTACGGTATATTTTAGTATCTAGTTGATGGATGACGTTGGTCATGATCTACGACGGTCTATTAACTTTCACCCTCAATTTCAAAAAATAAAATTATTGTTCCAACGGTAACAAACGGCTAATTTTGCACTTAACACATCTTTTTTTACTTCATTTATAAAGTCTTCACTCCCTCATTATTTTATTTCATTAACTTTATTTTTATTTAAAACTTCTACAATGTCTCAAGCATCTCAAACATCCAATTCTAAAAAGACTCTAATTTGTCATTGTGTGAATACGACTGTCTTGAGGACGTCATGCACGGACTCAAATCCAGGTCGTAAAATTTATAACTGTGCAATTGCGAAGGTGAGTCGTGTATGTTGTTTTTATAATGTTAAGTTAATAGTTATGCAATTATAATTTATTTTCTAAGATAATGGTGCATGCTCATTTTTTAAATGGCTCGATGAGCTATCACCTCCAAGCAGTCCATCAATGTTGAGTTCGGGACGCGACACATCGAATTTTTGTGGCTCCGTAAAATTTAATCTACTACAAAGGTTCCAAGAATGCGAAGAAAATAGAAATTTTCTTATAAATTTGTTCAAAGAAGCCGAAGAACAAAGGGATCACCTTAAAGTATTGTTACATGACACCCAAATACAGAGGGATCAACTAAAACAAAAATTGATTTTGGTCGAAGAAAGAGAGAATAGCCTAAAAATGATGTTGTGTTCTATAATGCTAGTATTCATTCTTTGAAAAAGTGTAACATGGATGTAGTGATATTGAATAAATAATAATACTTCTATTTTTCTACAATATTAACACTATTGTTGATAGAATCATAGTCGATCAATCAACACATCAACTTAAAATGGAGCAGCATGGTAATGATAGACTATGAAAGAAGTATACGAAAGATTAGCTAAACATTCTATGAAATAAAAGAGAGTTTCAAATATTCTACCAAACAAATCATTCAATAAATTAACAATAAAATAATTCAAATGTCTTTTTCAAAAAATTTCCTCCTCATCAGCATAGGTGTTGTTGATTTCATCAACAATATCCATGAACCCATCTTGCTTTTCTTCCCCACCTTCTTTTTTTCCTTCACCTTCAACAGCTGCTTCTTTCTAACCTTCCTTTTCTTCCTTAACTTTTTTTTCTTCCCCTTTAGCAGCTTCTTGTTTTTCTTCACCAGCTGTAGCTTTATCAGCTTCTTCTTCTTCATCAACTGCTGCTCCTATTTTTTCAGCTGCTTCTTTTACATTTTCTTCTTGGCTATTATCTTTTTTAATTTCTTCTTCTTCATCCTTCTTTTCTTCTTTTTTTTTCATCTTCCGCCACAACAGAGGCCAACTCATCCATTTTGCTCCTTTTTTTTCTTTTTCATTCCTCTCCGATTCACGAAGGTCCACATGCACTGTATCATCATATTAAAAAGTGTTACTGATATTTAAAGCTGAAAATTTATTAAAAACATCAATTATCGAATGAAGTTACCTCGCTCGTATTGTCGCTCATCCTATTCCTTTTTCTTCAGTCTTTTCTCTCTAATATAGGCAGCAATATCCAACACCGCTTCCTCAAGCGCAACAACACACTTATGAAGATCCTCAGGGGATGAGGTGCCTACTGCATCTTTAGAGGTTCTCGGAGTATCATCATCACCAACATGTACTTCAACGGGGTTACCACCCAAATCCCTTTCTAACTCTTTCTTTAAGCCATCAAGGACGTTATTCTTCACCTCGTCTGTATATGGCTCAAAGGTAATCATGTAATCCATCTTCGTCTCACGAACAATAGGGATGATGTACGGGTGCACGTTCTACAAAATATTAATTAATAATTAAATAACATTTGATGCAACAGTAGTATTATTATTACATAATAAAAAATAAGTTCATACCTCGATAACTTTTCCTTTGCACTTGAATGGGTCGCCTTCGATTATCTGGTCACTTTTTATAGTGTGCCATCCGAGGATACGGGGAATGGGAAAGGGCTCATCCATTGATTTTCCAGCAAATTTTCCAAGATGAGAAAAGGCCTCGTACATCCAAACCTGCAATCAGTACAACAGAAAAAAAAGAACTCAGAGTCTATGACAGAGTATAAATAAAATAATAATCTACGATAAACTAACTAAAGGGCTTATGGTAGATACCATGAATGCCCAGGGAAATGCGAATAGAGCACAGGATGCCTTCTGCTTCTCATCAAATACTTTTCTTTGCTTCTTCAGGTCACTTTTCTTCTTCAGATAGTCCAGGGTCAGTTGAAATGTCTCTTTCCCCCATGGATAATTCTCGAATAAACTCAAAGAATCAACCATTCAAATCAATTTCGTGTCGGCAATCTTCGTCGAATCTTTTGCAAGCAACATGGTGTGCAATAACCACAGTAAACAACACTTAAACTTATGGTCCTCGTTTAGTTTATTCCCTCTAATCAAGTGTAACAAGTTGTCCTCCGTAATGTTTTATTTTTTTGTCACCTTAAAGCAAAAATGCTCCCCCTTGTCTAACACCTTCTTCATTTTTGATTCACTGGGGTATGATGAGCAGTTCAGCCCCGTGATCAAACAAAATTCTTTCAAGCCAAAATAGACAGGCTTGTTGTTAATGCAGAACCACATCCCATGACGTATCTTATCCCTCTTGACGTGTTGTAACAACAAATAATGGACCAACTACCCATTAAACTTGAGATGTTCCGGCAGGTTTCTTAGGTGTCCGAAACAGGACCGCTTGAATCATTTCTTCAAATCCTGGTCAACAAGAACTTTCTTAAATTCTTAATAACCAGTCATTCTTGATCTGATCGATATATTCGCCGGAAAAGATCCAACCTCGTTCGAAAGTCATACCGCTCCACGAAAATGAACCTTGACAAACTTGGAACGGACAAGGGATCATTGTCCCCATCATCACTATTTCTCCTACTTTCCTTGCTCTCTTCACTGTCATCACTAACACTGCACTCGGGAAGGACATCTTCACTAGACTTGGCATAGTCGCTTATCTCTTTTAAATCTGGATCAGATTCAGAGACTTCCTCGTTAATTTTATTTCTTTTTGAGATATTTTCAACTGCCTCAGCTTTTCTTTTTCTACTGCTACCGGCTTTTCCTTTAAGATGGATGATTTTTTTAACCATTTTCAACACAATCTACACCTGCAGAACAAATCTCCCATTTTCAGTTCATATACCACAAGTCTATCAATAGAAATAAGTCAATGCTCAAATGAACCCCCCCCCCCCCCCCCTCAAATAAAAATAAAGAAATACCCCATCAAAATCCAATATAAAGTATCAAAATCAATCTAGTGTACCTAATCAAACTAATTAGCTATTAATCTTTCAATTTTCACTATTTCAGCCATCATATTTTAAAAGAATTTAATAAGTCTAAAAATTTATTTCAATCTAGAGCATTCTGATTTCATAGACCACGGATCGATTTCATAGACCACTGGTCTACGGATAGAAATAGGCGACTGTTGGAATCAAACTGCCAAAATAACTCTTCAAATAACGATTATCCCACCATTCCACCATCAAACAGTTCACTCCAAACATCAATAACTGTGAACCAAAATCCAACATGCAATATCGAAACACGATAATTGCTTAAATCAAACCACTGCACCTAATCGAACTAATTAGCTATTAATCTTTCAATTTCCACTATTTAGAAAACCATTTTTTAAAAGAATTTCATACGTCTAAAAGTTTATTTCAATCTAGGGCATTCTGATTTCATAGACCACGGGTCTACAAACAGTAAGTTCGAATCAAACTGCCAAAATAACTTTTCAAATAACGGTTCTCCTACCATTCAACACTTTTTTGCTAAAAAACAAAACCAAACCAAAACTCCTTAATCAACCAAATTTGAAAAAAAAATTCCTACATCACTACGAATCGATTAGCAAAGAAATTTATTTAAATGGATCTACAAATGATCGAAACATGATTTTAACTAACCTTATGAAGAAAAAACGACCTCTTACCAGCTGCAGAAGAAGGAAAAATGAAAATGGTGTTTGGGGAGAACTGTTCTTCAAGCAGGAGTTGCAGAAAATTTAAGAGGAGAGAGAACTTTTTTTTTTTTGATATTGGAAGAAGTTGATGGGTGTTAGTGTATTATGTTAAATTTGTAGATGGGTGTTAGTGTATTATGTTAAATTTGTAAAGTTAGAAAAATGATACAATGGTCCTTTGGCCCACATGTGGGCCAACGTTTTCACCGCCCAACTTTTTCACCCTTTTTTACACTTTTTATATCCTAACCCTAAAAAATAATTCAAAAAGAAATTTAGTGTCCAATAGTTTTGAGAATGGTAGCTTTTACCAATTTTTCCCTAGTTACTGCACTACACCTCCTATTCTTGTTCACTATCTTAACATTTTGTGAAATCTTACCTTATGTTGTAGATGAAAAAAAAAAACATTGTATTATAATGTGCTATAATTTGAGGTTGGTTTAGTATTGAAAGCGAGAGTTAAACAAGAAAAATTTTCAAGTATGCAACTTATTCTATAAGAAAATAGAGTAAATATAAGTATTTAATTATTCAAGGAAGATGTTTTTTCTTTTCTTGGAGCTTTGGACTTAAACTAGTCTAGTTTGAAATTATTCGAGTCATATGACGTTGTCAAACTGTTATATTCTGAAAGAAACAAGTTAAAGAGTTATATACTACTGCTGGACCCGTGAAGATTATACAACAGTGAGCTTGAATCTATAACAAAAGCTATCCATCCTCATTTCAATTTAAATATTAATTTATTTAATATCTATTTTAATTTTAACTATAATTTATTATACCTTCGCCGACAATTTATATAATAAAAATGACATTCTTCTTTCTAAGTAGACAACCTAGTAGTCAATGCATGGTCAACTATTTGGACTAAAATTACAAATACTAATTCAGTAATTTTCTGATCAATAGTACTTGAAATGACTGAGAAGTGAGAACCATATATAGCCCAGTACTGTTATGGTTCAATTAGTAGCCAGTAAAAACTAGTATGATCATTTCTTGCAAATTGACTTAAATATTCAAGACCAAGAGTCAATTTAATTTTGCATTTCTGTTGTCTTGTATTAATACAGAATGTTTTATATATCGATTGTATGAACATAGAATATTTTATATTTTGATTGCTCATGTCTATCTATAGGCCACTTTCAAATTGTAGGTTTTGGGAGTGGGTTTCTATTTTGTAAATAAGTTTTAAATCGTTAATAATGAATAAAAATTGATTAAATTATTTAAATTTACTTGTCCTTTTCCCAATTTGGTTAAAGATTATATTTGTTAGTTAATGATTTGTTGGATTAATACTCTGTAATGTGACTAAAGGAATTCCCATGATGAATGTCGTAAAAGTAACATAACAAAGCCACGTTGAAAGCGTATGGGAATATTTTGAAACAAATTCAATCAAACTCAATATTTTCGATACCAAACATTATAGTATTTACAGTCCAGGACTTCAAGTCAATGACATCAATTTGTCTTTTGGGCTATGTCATATCTGTTTGAAAAATATATCCCAATATCATAAAAATACAAAAAGAAAATAGAAAGATGAAGGCTTGATAATATAAACTTAACAATGGATGCAGAATTAGATGTCTGAAATATCTGTAAAATATTTTTCTAAAACGATATTTGCTCTATTTTCTCTGTGAGATTGCTATGGGATTACACGCAAATAGTTTTAATCGATATGATAAACCTATAAAATTCTGCACTAAGCTAATAGTGAAGAAATTCTTCTGAATAGCAAGAACAATGAAACTTGATCTTTTGAAGAGGAAAAAAATTCTTGGGGAAAGCTATAATAAAAGTTCTCTAGTGAAAAGTTGTAAAGACGCTTCACATTAAAATCACAAGGTGTGGTATTTAAATAGAACTAAAAGAAATTAAAGAATGAAAGGACACAAGCTTTTTTGTAAAACACACATCTTCATTAAAAGGTACCTTTTCATAAAAACTTATAATTATTCATTTAATTTAAATTAAAAATCCAATAATATCAAGCCCTAAAAGCATGTGAATTTAAGATATGTCTTATAAATTTATTTACTTTTTCTTATTTTTATTTCAAATTTGATCAGATATCGCTTAAGATGTCATATGGACATCCTTTTTAAAAGTTTGTCAAGTTAGTATATGAACCCCTGTTTCATTCATTCTCATTCATAGTCTATCTTCGTCTGTCCTCTGTCAAAAGCGTCACACATAAAAAATTATGTAAAAGATACTAAAAATTTATACATTAAATTTTGAATTCATAATTTGGAAAATACAATTAATACGACATAATCAATGTTCTTCCATTTCAAATCCTTCCCAATATATCTCAGAAGGAAAATGTTGAATTTAAATCACAAATGATGAGTTAGTGTAAGTTGTTATTCCATCCCTCAAATAAATACTTAAGACATATTACAGACTTTTACTTTCATCATATTGTTAAACAATTGGAATAACAATCTTTTCGCATTGCGAAAGGTTCTTAAAACCTAAAAAATTGAATTCGTCAAATTTAATTTTAGAACATGTTTTTCTTAGCCAGTCCAAAGATACTTTGACATAATGCGATATTATTCATTTGGAGCTAAGTTCATATGGTTCTTTCCAAAAGATCTCACACCATTAAGAGATGATCTTAAATCTTATATGTAGCTTCCGGTCTTTTAAGCTATCAATGTGAGACTTTTGTTTGCACACCTAATAATCTCCCTGGCCATTCGAATTAAGTTTCACATGGAACATTACCACAATCCATGGATATCGACTTTGTGTCACCCACACCGTTTAAGTATTTATGGCAACCAAAATCAGCAACTAGCTTCTTCTTATGCGTGGATCTTCAAACTTGTAAGAGCAAGCAAATTGAGTTCCGCACCTATCACTATGTCACATTTCATACTAATTACAACAAATTTGTGCTTAGATACTAGAGAAGAATGAGTAAAAGGGACACTTTTAAAACTTATTTTGAGAAATAGACATTCTTTTCTTTTTCATTTAAATTTTTAGGGTTTGGGATAAAATGGTGGGGTATGGATTAAAGTGTAAAAAAAAAAAATTTGACACCCCTTAAGTCTTTTTAAAATACTTTTGACACCACTTAAGTCTTTTTAAAATACTTTTGACATGCCATTTTTTATTAAATACCAAAACTTTTTCTCTCTCCTCGCTCTCTCATTCGTCTCTCTCTCTACTTTGTACCCATTCACCATTTTTGATTTCTACCTTGTATAAATCTTGAAGAACTTTGATCTTCAACTTCAGGTAATTTTTATTCATTTTTCGAGTAATTTGTGCTCCATATTGATGGGGGGTTTTCGTTTTTTAAGCTGTTTTAGTTTGTGTCAGTTTAGTTGCTTTGGAAGAAAAAAATGTAAATTGCTTTTGAAAAATGGGGGTTGATTTTACTGAAATTCTTTATTTTTTAATTGTTATTTGTTGGATTATTGATGGATAATTGATGTATATCGATTATCCTTGTCGATTGCATGGTGAAATTTTTTTGCGAATTTCATTGGCTAATGTGCCAAGAAATTTAATTTTTCTTCAATGTAATGGTGTTGTAGATGCATGTTCTTGTTGAAAATTTCTTGGTTTGAATCATACACTGTTCTTGTCCTATTAATAGACAGTTGGGTTGATTAGGTATTTGTTTGATTTCTTGAAAAAATGAGGCTTGATTTTACTGAAAATCAGTATTTTTAAGTTGATATTTGTTTGATTGTACATTATTTTTGATGGATTATGATTTCCCTCGACGATTTCACAGTGAATCTTTTTTCTAAATTTTCTTGATTATTGTACTAAAAATCTGGATTCTTTTGTGTTTTTGTTCAATATAATGGCACTTTAGATATATGTTCTTGTTCTATAAATAAACAATTGGTGTGCTCCATCTGTTGTCATGTAAATAGACTGTTAGGTTGATTAGGTGTTATTTTTGTTGCTATAGTTGAGAAATCTTACTTTTTGTATGTAAATCATAAAAAATGGCTATAGGTAATAAGCGCAAGACTGTAGAAGTTGGGAGGTCCGAGAAAAAAAAAAGTGTAGTCAATGAATCGGAGAATAAAAATTTCAGTGACGAATCTATTCAAGTTTCGATTAGAGATGAGCCGAAGAAAATAGAAACTGAGCATAAGATAGATAAGGAAGCATTGATCTTGCCCCATTGTGCAAGATTTATTTTGACTGAGAGGTACGACCTCGCCACAGTCATAGGTGATGTTGAATCATTTTCGGCAAAGATATCTGTTAGGTCTCGTTTGAAAATATTTTATGAATTCAAACAAGTCATGGTTGATCAACGTCTGAAGTCTAGGTTTAAAAATTTCTATTTTGATTGTTTATGAGACTTGCCAGAACATATGAAGTTCAATGGACAGCTTGTCCACTATACACTTCTTCGTCGAGTTCAGCAGGATAACATGCTGCATAAACTGTGGTTCTGCATCAACGATAGGACTGCATGTTTTGGCCTGAAGGAGTTTTCTCTAAACACGGGTTTAAACTATGGACTTCATCCCCGTGATTCAAAATATGTCAAAGTGATGGAGGAGGTTGAAGCCTTTTTCAAAAGAATTGCGAAAAAGGGTATGTAAATGTCAACAAATTGTTGAAGCTTATTAGAGGTGGGAGGATGGAAAAGGAAGACAAGTTCAAATGTTGCTTGATTTGGTTTGTTCACTGCATATTGCTTACACGCGACTTTTCAAAAATCATAGACTTTGACACCATCAAGATGGTGGATAACGTGAGCTTCTTTGAGAGATACCCTTAGGGTTAGGAGTTATTTGCCTTGACTCTAGACTATTTAAAGAAGCAGATAGACTTCACAAAGCAGAAAATACATATGTGACAAAGGGAGTTTCATCGTACACGCTCTACGAATTTCCCTGGACATTTCTGGTATTGATTATAAACCATTGAAGTAGTTTATTCTATACTGTAATTTATCTATGGTGTCTATACTATACTGATTAAGTTATATATATTTTTTATCATAGATTTGAATATACGAAGCCTTTTCCAGGATCAATAGGAAAAATGGTAAATCAATCGAAGACCCGCTGCCCATTCCCCGATTACTTAGATGACACACTTCAAAAGGTGATAAACTAATCGAAGGTGATCCATATTTGAACGGATGAAGCACAAAGGTATGAAATTATTTTTTCGAAGAATACTTTTATCAATATTGTGTTACTTAATAATCACATTTGCCTATTTATATGTAAAGAGTGCATCCGTACCTTATCCCCCCAGTCTGCAAAATAAAGCAGCACTACATGAAAAAGTTTGAATCATTCAGGACGAACCGAATGACACATTCATCGATGAGTTGAAGTCCCATTTGGAGGGTGTGACTGTCATCACCTCATCAGAGGATAGTGAGGACGAATATAATGAATGAGATTTGGGTGAAAATGCTATCTCAAGGCATGTTACTCACGGTTCGGGGACAAGTAAGTTGAGAGCATCGAGAAAGACACCGATGATCAAAAATTTGAAAGACGCGTACTTAGACTGGAGGAGTCGATGAAGAACATTGTCGATTTTGTTAAAAAAGAGAGGCCGATTGTAAACACCTAATTTTGACCCAAACCTAATGTTTTTATATCATTTCAATGTTCAATTAATTTTTTTTTTAATTTATCTTACTTTTTGAAGTTTGTTAAAGATTTTGAAAATTACAAAAATAGAGTCACATTTTAAATAAGTTTTTACTTTATTATTTATTTATTTCTTTAAAAAAAAATAAAAATTTAAGTTATATTTGTTTCTTCTTTCAATTTTTAATAAAGAATGGTGTAATATTAATTTTTCTAAATCATATTCCCAAGATTAGTTATTAGCTTATGTTATATTTTATTAGTTTTTAATTATTTTTATTTTATTAATAATAATAATAATAATAATATAATAAAAAATAAAATAAAATAAAATAAAAGAAAGAAGCCTAAACTACCCAAACCACCCACAATTCCCACTCCTAATTAACCTCCCCCACTCTCCCACACACACACACACGACACAAACACTATACACACTACACAAAACACACATGCACACAAACACTATATACACTATATAAACACACAAACACACATGCACATGAGGAGGAGGAAAAAGAAAAAACACACAGCACTCGGCAGAGAAAACAAAAAAAAAAAACAAAAACAAAAAGATTGAAAACGAAAAAAAAAAACAAGAAAAACAGAAGAGAAAAAGAAAGAAAAAAAAAAGGGAAAAATCAAAGGAGAGGAAAAGAGGCGATAAGTTGAGTTTCAGGTTTCCCGTTTGAGTTTTTGGTTCGGCGTAAAAGCTTTCTCGCTTAGTTTAATTCGTCACACAGGTTCTTATTCAATTTTGTATTATGTTCTTTTTATATAAGTTTTCTTACGAATCAAAGCATGAATAAAGTTATTTCAACGGCTTCTTATATTATTTAGTATGCTTAATTTATTATTCTATATAGTTCATGTTCTATGTCTTTTATTTGTAATTTGTTTGTTGTTTTCAAAATAATGTCAATTAAATTGATTTTAAATTTTAAGTGAGATAATTTTTAAAGTTTTTAGTGTTTAAAGATGTAAAATTAATTATTTTATGCGAAGTCCTTTTTCATCGTTCTATTAGAATTTTTATTTTTCTATTTTAGTGGTTTTTTTTATTTTAATGGTGAGTGTGCCCCGCTACTAATGTGTTTTAGATCGTATGAACTTCTGAAGTTCTATCTTTGAAATTACAATCTTTATTTTGTTTTAATTTTTGTACCCTATTAAGTAAACTTTCCTTTTTGTTGATAATTATTTTTCCCCCTTTGGGTATTTTATTCATACTAAAAGTCATATTTATCTATTATCTCTAAATTAGTTGGTGTTGAAAGTTAAAAGTAAATAATAATATTGTAAAATAAAATTGTATAATTAAATTTAGTTAGATTTTGTTATGTTATTAAATATATATGCTAAAATAAAACTGTGTATGATAAAGTTTTCTACACACATCGTTCTTAACAATAATGAGTATGATTTTGCTTTGGAGGTTGGAATTAGCAGTTATTATTTGTGTTTATAAGTTGTTTGAACAATAAAAGAGCATAATAGTGCATAAGTTTGTTCATACAATGTTGCTTTATTTTATTTATTTATTTTTCTTGTAAGTTTATTATGAATTCGGATTTCGTTTTATAGTTGATTGACATTAAGCAAATGTAAGAGATTTTTTTTGTTTTGTAATAATAATAATAATAATAATAATAATAATAAAGTTGCTTCGATCATTGTTTCATGCAACATTAATTTACTCAACATGGATGATTAAGGGTTTCGTCACATGTCTATTTTCTTTTAGTTGATATGGAACCATGCTTTTCAATTTGCTTTATACTCCTATTAGGTTTTTTGTTGGAAAGCTTTTAATTCTAGATTATATTAAAATCACAAATTAGTTTTTAACGTGAGATAAAATAGAATGGGTTGCGGGACTTATTCAAGACCCGTTATATTCAATAAGAAATTTTTTTAAGAGTTTACAAAAAAAAAAATTAAAAAAAAATCAATGTTTTAAATGTTAAGTAAATTTTAGGCATGTTTAAAACATTTGTCTCGATTGAGAATGCGGCGTACACATCTTTTGAGACGTTTAAAATAATTCGAGGATGCAATATTGCACTTCGACAAAGATCGTCCTAAAATGAACTTCTACTAGCTTAATATAAGAGATAGAGATAGGTATTAGACATTAAAAATGAACGAATTTACGCCTTAACATAATTTGTCAAAATAGTTTAGTTTTAGGCGTAAGTCATTAAAGCGACCGTGCTAGAACCACGGGACTCGAGGGGTGCCTAACACCTTCCCCTCGGTCAACAGAATTCCTTATCCGGATTTCTAGTTCGCAGACGAAAAAATAAAAATTGAAGAGTCATTTCCTTTTGAATAGGGATTCAATATGGTGACTTGGAACACCCAAACTCAATTCCAAGTAGCGACTCTGTAAGTAAAGTAATCCCTTTTCAAAACGTCACTTTAATCGAAAAAAACCGTTTTCTCCAAAACCAACTCCCTAGCGGGGTCGGATGCGGTGAAAAAACGGGGGTGTGACACCGATGAGAGTAGAAAAGGAGAAGGAAATGAAGGTAATATCTCCTTTGTATATTATAGAATTTGCATATTTTATATAATCCATTTTACTTATAATAGAATTTATATCATTCTTCATCAACTGATAACATAGTTTATTATAAATGATAAATACATAAAAATACAGGTGTGCAGGTTTAAAGTCAGCATTCATCAGTGAGAGTTGTCTGCAATGACAACGACATTAAAGAAGCGCTCCTTGAGATAGCAGCTTTGGAATAAGCCTCGATCAATGCTGATGAGATGATGATATCTGATAATGCAACTGTTGTAGAGTAGAAAAATCTGGATGAAAGAGATGAAGAAAAAGAAGAAGAAAAAAATAAAGAAGGCAGGCAGGAGAAAGAAGCTAAAAATAAAAAAAAGTGTTTATGAAGAAGAAAACAATGAAGAAGATGGAGAGAAAGCAGGAAAGGAAAAAATGCAGCAGGAAAAGTAAAGAAAGAAGAGAAAGAAGAAGGAGAGAAAATAGTAGCAGTAGAGAAAGAACAGAGAAAAGAAGAAGAAGGAATTATGACAGCAATACATCGAGAAGAACATAAATAAAAAGAAGAAAAAAATGATGCACCAGAAAAAAAAGGTATTGTGTAAGAAGAAAAGGAAAATGCATTGGCGAACATAGATGATTTTCTTAAGAATGTTGTTGATGACATCAATATGCACGTGGAAGACAAAAATATTGATGAATGTTTAGACAATGTATTATTTTTATTTGTGGGTGATGTTTATTTGTGTAAGACAAGACAATCTTAACTTTTTTATTTTTTTAGCTCTGGATGTGTAGAGCTGAACAATTTTATTTTAGAAGCTGCTTTTAAAGTTTATGATAAATTTTTTACAATTTATATAATCGACGTATCATTACTTTTACATGAATGTCATCGTTGATTATAGATGACATTATTTTCTTCAGATTCTCTAAGCCTTTCAAACTTTGCAATGCCTTGAAATATTGATTCCTTGAAATCGAAAGAAATCCACTTGAAATAAGAGCATCCACCATCATCCTAAAATAACGTTGATAAATACATAAAATGTATTATGTGATGAACATAAATAAATTTTTATTTAAACAAAAATAAACCTTTCCAACCGCACAATTATAATTTTTTGACCTGAATTCTTGTTGGTTCGTGATATCTTCAAAATAGCAAAATTACCACAATGACAAATATAAGCACTTTTGGACGTTTGTTATGATTGCGACGTTTGAGATGTTTGAGGAGTTCAAAATGGTCCCTTTCCTTTATATAGTAGGGCTATCAAAAACTGACCATTGGAAAATTATATCCTTTTACTGTTGGTAAAGAATCAAACCGTTGGGAGAAATTATACCTTTTTACTGTTGGTAAAGAATTTGTGTTGATGATTCAGTATATAGACTTATTATCGATTAATACTCAGGTCGATTATCGACCTGAGCAAGTATCTATGCTCAACTTACTGAATATATGGACAACTTAAACTAATGATAAAAGAGGAGAAATTAAATTAAATTAAATAAAATTAAAGTCTGTCAATTAACATCATTAAAATATTGTAAAGCAATTTATATACATTAATTGTGACACACAATCACTTTTGATCGTGATCAAGTGTTATCTAAGACACATTGTAATCGTAGATTATTGAGATGTCACAAAAAAGGAGAGAAATAAAATAAAATAAAATAAAATAAATATGAATCATCCAAGCACTAAAGAGCGACTGCATATCGTGACAAGAGATTAGATGTGAGCAATGAGCATAAGAAAGAGCAATGGTTGTCACTTATGGGTGTTGTTGGGACAAGTAGTGTTTGAGCACATGAAGTTCTTCCCAATACAGATGTTTGTTATGAGTAATTGGTTATTACTATTATTACCTTTTGTTATACTCATTTGATCGAGTGTCCAATTATTTTGTATTCTCATATTATGATATTTAGTCACGTTACATTACGTGAATGATATTTATTTATTTTATTTTATTTCTTTTTTTTAATCTCATCTCCTTTGAAAATAGACTCCATTGATCGATACATGACTATTAATATAATCTGGTATAGATAAACATAACTATCTATAATAAATTCAAGATATCATCATAAGTCTATTTTCAAAGGAGATGAGATTTAAAAAATGAGAAATAAATTGAAATAAAATAAATAAATATTATTCGCACAATTTAAAGTGACTAAATATCATAATATGAGAGTATAAAATAATTGAACAATCGATTAAATGAGTATAACGGAGGGTAATGATAGTAACAATCAATTACTCATAACAAGCGTCTGTATTGAGAAGGACTTCTTGTTCTCAAACACTACTTGTCCCAACAACATCCACAAGTGACAACCATTACTCTTCCTTATGCTCATTATACAGGTCTAATCTCTTGTCATGATATGGATTCGTTCTTTAGTGCTTGGATGATTCATATTTATTTTATTTTATTTTATTTTATTTTATTTTATTTTATTTCTCTCCTTTTTTGTGTCATCTCAATGATCTACGACTACAACGTGTTTTAGATAACACTTGATCACGTTCAAAAGTGATTAAGTGTCACAATTGATGTATATAAATTGCTTTATAGCATTTTAATGGTGTTAATTGACTTATTTTAATTTAATTTAATTTAATTTCTCCCTTTTTGTCATTATTTTAAGCTATTCATATATTCAGTAAGTTGAGCATGACGCTTGCTCAAGTCGATAACAACCTGAGTATAAATTGATAATAAGTCTACACACTGGATCATCAACACAAATATCAGTATATAATTCATATTTAGCCTAGTCGATTATATCCTCAATTTTTTTTCTTACGTTTAGTGGAATAGTCTATATAAATCTTTAAACATACTGTATAGATGAATCAACAGGAAATTAAACACAATACTGTACTGATGAAGATAAAGTAAACAGGAAGTTGGTTGAACATAAATTAAGCATAATACTGAAGATAAAGTTCATTGCATTTCATTATAATATTCATTGCACATATAATAATGTTGGGACAAAATCCTAACATAAAAGACAAAAATGAAAGCTTTCATTTACAAAATATTGCCACCATGAAAGCTTCCGCAATGAACTACATTCTCCTAAACTACACTAGACTAGGGGGAAGTAGGGGGAGTGATGAGGTCATGGGGGTCCAAGTCGAGCCTCTCGACTATGTCCAGAAGAAAATGAGTCATTCGCTGGAGCTCTATGTCTAGCCTCCACTGATCAGCAGCAAGATCCTGAAAAATAAAATCTAGGTCCCTCCTCAATCAGAGCAAATCAAGGTTGCGGGTTGTCATTATCCTGTGCATGGGACGAAGAGGATACCTTCTCCCTGCCATTTTTTTCTGCAAATCTCTTCTTGCTTAGGGATGTAGTAAAAGGTGGGTTTACAATTGACGACTAGCCTCTTTAAATAGACCATAGTTAAGATAAAAAGGCTTATGGAAAGAGGTAATGAAAAGTCGCGGCAGTCGCGACAGTCGAGTCATTTCAAAATGACGCATTTCCCGAGGGTCATTATTACAAAATATTTTGTGTATGAAGAAACCTATTTATTATATATTATGAATCTAATCGATTTACTAAATAAATTGGGAGGAGTCTTTTCAAAATGATGCCTTTTCCAAAGCATCATTATTACATTGGAATGTTCAGTGTATGAAGAAAAACGTTTGTTCAATAGACAACTTGAAAGGTTTATTATACACTACGTATTGAATATTTACACTGTAGACCAAATATTAATTCATTATATATTACGAGGCTAGTCGATGAGTGGAGTGTATAATCTATTTAGTACGTAGTATATAAGAATTAAATTGGATCGATAATGCACAAAAAAAGAAGTCGATTTTGATTGCAGTTCCTTACCTTTGAAAATAGAATACACATTACAAATTGTTCAGTGCATTTGGAAAGACAAAATAAAACACAATGCCAATCTTATTATCCTACGTTAAGGCTACATGTTGTTCTCTTATGTCCCTGCCTTTTGCACTTGTCCCTTTTCTTGGGCCCTGAAGACTCCAACACACCCTTAATACATTTCACCCTCCTCTCCCTAGTTTGGAATCAAAATCAGGTGAAAGAACTTACATTTCTATATATTCTCGCGCCTCGCTCCATTCTGACTCTAGAGGTACTACACAAATAGGTTTCAAGTATGCAAGGAGGTATGATTCTTTTGAATATATGGGTGAAGAGTAGTTGTAAATACTAGTACCATAATCGTCCCCATGCTTCAAACGCAACACTTCCATTGTATGAGCACATGACAATTTTATCAAGTCGTACTTCCTACAAGAACATGACCTTTTTGATAGATTAAATATGGCCGAAGGATCACAACCAAACATGGTGAATTCGTCGGTGCTTCCGTTTATATTTCTCACATATAATTTGTTGCCCTCGGTCATGTTTTTACTCAAGATCTTCTCGGCTATGGGAACGAATGGAGTTCTTGAATTGTTCGCCTCTGCATATATCTTTCTAAATATTTCGCCTAACCTATGTGTTATTGAATTGAAGATGGCCGCCAGTGGATACTCTCTTTTATCGAGCAATATTGCGTTGAGCGACTCGGTGATGTTTGTGGTCATGAAGTTAAATCTATTTCCTAGAAAGTGAGCCCGACTCCACTTTTCAAATCCAACATCATGCTCGAGGCAAGCTGCTGCGCTGGGGTATTTTTCTTTAATGACGTTGAAGTAGTTATTAAATTCTTCCAACGTGTACGCCTTGGCCGCAGGGTAGTACAAATGGAGATAATCTGGACAATGGTGATTCGTTCAAAGATTTTCACCGAAATGCCTCATACAAACACCATGATGCGCAAGCGAATAATGCCTTATGAGGCCATTGGATATGCTTACGTGTCTGTTGGAATTACGCACAACTCTGATTCGTCGACGACAATGGCCTTAAGCTTCTCGAATAAGAATTCCCAAGATGCATCATTCTCTTTATCCACCACACAATACATTAAGGGATAGATATGCTTCTGCGTGTCTTGAGTGACAACGGAAAACAACATACCCTCGTACTTGCCGGACAAATGTGTGCCATCAATGACAACGATCTTTCTCATGTGTGCATATCCACGGATGGAAGCCCCAAATGCCATAAAGTAGTACATAAACTTGCCCGACTCATCCTCGACCATGAGGGAATTTATAGACCTGAGATTGAGGCCGTTAAAAATATATAAAAAGGCGGGCATCACTACATATCCGTGCTCGGGTGTTCCTCGAACTATGTTTCGTAATGACGCCTACCATCCAATACGTCTAATGGTCCGACCTGCAATTTATCTTCCTAAAAATGATGTTCTCGATCTCTTTCGGTCTTGGACCTTTGTTGTCGACGAAAAATTTCAAAATAATTAAGGCAATGACGTCCGTGGTGCCATTCTTGTACTTTACTGTGTAATGATCAATGCTACAACTATGCTCTCCCACGTACTTGTGGAATTGAAACCAACCCGATGCACCATTTGCACATGCGCGCACCATCCACTGGCAAGTAGGATCTACACACCTCATCCTGAAGTATTTCTTACAACTCTTCTCCATTGTGTAATTGAAAGACATTTTCACCGACGCCTTCTTCAAGAAAAGCTACAATGTTTTCTTATCCTTGAATGTTTGTCCTACACGAAGATTGGTTTCATCCGAGAAAGAATGGCTTGCTTGTGGTTCGAACTGTCCCTCCTCACCTCCTCTATACTCCTCTTTTTCAAAATCTTCAGAATTATTCTATTCATGATCGCCCATACAATCGTATTCCATTGACGTATCATCCACTGTCGGGGGTGGGGGTGGGGGTGGGGCTGATGTGGAAGCTTCTTTTTGGGACATTCCAACAACTTTAACCCGTAATATAGGTTTGGAATTATTAGAATCAACGCAAAGCATGTAAAATTCTACGCGTCTATCATCCTTATGAGCGTTGGATAGTTTTTCCCCTACTGTTCATCAAGTAAATAATTACCACATCGCTTTGATCACAACTTAATTCATCGCTCTTTATTACGTTTTTGACCAAATTGACGTATGAACCATTACGATGAAGGAAAATGGACACTGTCTCCTTAGACACGATTTTCCAAACCCAACATTTAAGAGTCTTCTCTCATTCACTAGAAAATACACCACCACCAACAATATATTCTATAATAGACATGATATACCTCGATGATAGTATTTAATAGACCTAATCGGTGGTTTATGAGCCTAGGCTTAATAGACTGTGGACATCTTCTTCTTAGCTTCTTTCCGTACAATACCTGATCACGCCTATTCCGACGACCACCAGAATAATCTAACGAATTACAGCTTAGAAACAACCTGAGGAGTGATGGAATGTTGCTATTGAGCCAAGAATCGATTTTAAAATGTGGGACTGATTTTCAAGCTCTTTATATGAATATAGATGAAAATATGGGGCTAAAAATATGAGAAAATCGCTTAAAACAATGGAGGTAATGTCACTTTCCGATGGATGCCGAAAAAATTATTGAAAATGGCCAAAAAATAGACTAATCGCGGGAAAATGGTGTGGTTGGTAGTGGAGCTTGATTGAGAAGCTTGAGATTTTTTAAAAAAAATAAATAACTAATATTTATATTTTTGGATATGGACTAAAGTGTAGTTTTTAAAAAAGAGGGGCTGAAATGAGAGAGAGACTAAAGTACATGTTTCTTAACTTGAGTGATAGGATTGACATTTCTTTTTGTGGACTCATTAGGGTGTTCATTTTCTCAATTTTAAAAAACTTTTGTCTAAATATAAAAAATAGTTCTTAAAGTGGACTTTTAACAAAGAAGCCCTAGATACTAGTTGTTGGACTCAGCTAACCTAAAAAGACCTTTATATGGTGCCATATAACTTGTTTTTGATCAAGACCATAAGATTTTTCAAAATAAATTCACAACATCTATTAAGAGATCCTAAACCTTCGATGTAACTTCTCAATCTTTCATCTATCAATGTAAGGTAGGAGAAAAATGAACTCAAAGACCCTTTCAAGTATTTAATTAAAAAATAAGATAAGTGGATCCCACAGTATTATTAAGTTAAAAAGAAATAAAGTCGCTTAAACAATTAGGACAATTGTTCGATAACTGCATTAGTTGTCTCAACAACTATCAAAGTTGCCCAACAACTTTGCACAGTTGTCGGACAACTTTGCAAAGTTGCCAAACAACTTCTATAGTTGTTGAGACAACTTCTATAGTTGTTGAGACAACCTCTTTAATTGTTAGAGCAAAAATATTAAAAAAAACTGAAATTTTTCTGTCCCTTTTACCTAATTTTTAAAACTTGAAGGATTCTCACTTAATTGAAAAACTTGTTTGTCCCTTTTAATTCAATCTTGAAAAATGAGTTGAAAGACTCTCCCAAGTCTTTAATTAAAAAAAGGGGACAAGTGAGTCCCACAATATTATTAAATTAAAAAATAAAGTCGCTTAAACAATTGAAACAGTTGTTCGACAACTGCATTAGTTGTCTCAACAACTAACAAAGTTGTCGAACAACTTAGATAGTTGTTGAGATTGTTAGGGTTTTTGCCCTGATTTTCTTACCAAATTTAAGTTTTATTTTTCTTAGAAGGAAAATAAAAGTAATACCATAATTACTTTTACTTTTCCTGAAAGGAAAATATAAAACTTTTCCATATTTGATTAACCTCTTTCTAACAGGAAAAGTTTTGGACTCTATAAATAGGAGATCTTTTCTTCTCATACAAAACACAATAGCATGCATAATGTAGTCGTTTAAGAGTTTTGGTTAAGAGGAGATTTTCTTTCTCATTAGCTTTTGTGTTTTTTTAATATTAGGTTTTATAATATGTGGATCAATTGGCCAAAATATATAATAATTTTATGTTATTTTTGTATTGTTTTCTTTGTCGTCTGATTTATCATCTCATAGTTTGCAACTAATAGCTTCCGCATGACGTCTTTTCGATTTCGAACCTAATAGAGACAACTAATGTTGTTGTCGAACAACTATCAAAGTTGTTCGACAACTTTGTAAAGTTCTTCAACAATTGTGTAAAGTTGTTGGAACGAAAATGTTTTAAAAAAATTGATTTTTTTTTAATTTTTTTACTTAATTTTTAAAACTTGAAGGATTTTCACTTAAGTGGAAAATTTGTTTGTAATTTTTAATTCAAGGTCTCGTGCTTTTGTCTCACCCCAATAATTTTTGTTTGGAAAAATTAATGTCACATGACAAAGCCACAACAATAATAGTGGTCCAAAGTGGTTTTTGGTCAGATTTGATGTTATTTCGTTAATTTTGCCGACATCAATCACGTGACAAATTCCTAATAGACAAGTCCATATAAAAATCTCAACGTATCCTTTGGGATTCTTGGGGGACATGCGCACTATGTATGAGTGAAATTTTATAAATGGGGTATCAAATGATAGAGTATATGTAAATTTTATTATTATCTCATAAAAATATAGAGGCTATTTTTGAAAGGTCTCCGGCTTAAGTACAGTGATGAAGTCAGGATTTTTTCATTGAGAGGTTCAGAAATAAACATATGAACTAGTCGAAGGGGGTTCAATATTTACTATATATATATATATATTGACCGTGTAAGAATAATATAAAAATAGTATAATTTTTCATCGAAGAGGGTTCGGATAAATCCTTGATTACAAGGTAGATCCGCCACTGCTTAAGTATAATAAATTCAGCTACAAAAAGAAGGAAAAAGTGAAAAAAAAAAATATAGTAATTACCAAGGAAACAATGCGAACAACACTAATAACATCATGAGATGATTGAAATACAATAAACAACAGACTATGATAAATATGACAATCAGAAACTATAAACAAACACAACAAAACCTAAACTCTCAGACAAATAAAGCTTCACTCTATACAACTAACCTTCTATCCTAGCTAATACGCGTCCTAGTCCCGGGAACATCAGGTATGCACATGTATATATTTTAGAATGTGTTTTAATATATAGTGAGTTTCCTAGTCAAGTGAATTTTACATTAAGATTTCTACATTTTTCAGCCAGCAGAAACACAACACGTTAGGGGGCAAACAAATTCTTGTTATTTCATGTGACGAACTGCTGCTTTTGTCTCACAATATATACGCACATGTACAATATATATACAGGGTAAAAGTATATCCAAACAATCCATGTAGAAGAAGAAACTCTATTATATACATCCTTAAATGTTGGATGGACCACAATTTCCTCCACTCAACAATCCCCCCAGTCCCCCTCCTCTTAGGCGGAGACAGAATTTCTGCTGAAGTAGTTCAAAATCTGAAGAAAAACTCATCGAAGGAGATTAAATATCTATAATATACACATAAATTTTTTTTTAATCATTTTTTCATCAAAAGAGGTTCGGATGAACTGTAACCCCCCACCCCCAAAAAAGGTGAAATAAAAAAAATCATACTTCAATTTAGTAGGTATTTGGACATGAAAATTAAATGTATTTATTGTATTTGAAAATTTTATCTTTAAATATGATATACACTCTAATTTCTAAAAACTAGCAAAATCACTTAATTTGATTAGCTAATTTATCTGAAACATAAAATGAAATCTGCTTTTAAAAAAATAATCTCATAATTAATAGTCACGTAATGTTATAGATTAGATCTC
Organism: Capsicum annuum; assembly: GCF_002878395.1. Classification (NCBI taxonomy): domain Eukaryota; kingdom Viridiplantae; phylum Streptophyta; class Magnoliopsida; order Solanales; family Solanaceae; genus Capsicum; species Capsicum annuum. The sequence goes on along the minus strand of NC_061121.1, from coordinate 25,328,183 downwards.
ATATACAAGTTATTTCCTACGATTACAAGTTGTCACTTAATTTAAAATTTTTGAAGTTGAAGTTCAAGTTATATTTAGTTATATAATTTTGCAATTAATATTTGGTAAAATAAAAATGGGGCCACTTTTATACGAATAAAAAAATTAGGGTACAATTTGGACAAGAAAAATGTAGTAGTATAAGTGATGAAAACAAGATTTTGGGTTTTTAAAAAAAAAAAATTTCAAATGCAAATTCAAATTATATTTGAAAATTTTATGATTAAACATCGACTTTCAAATAAAGAAAAGAAAATTGAAAAAATATGAACAATCACTACAAAAAAAAATGATAAATTGCGTAGGTTAAGACTATAATTTTCGGAGGTCTAAAACCTCCAATATTTGCTAACAACAAATAACAAAAGTTTATAACATCCTTTTAATCGCAGTTTCAATCTTCCAAAATTTACCTTTTTTTAAAGTGAATTCTCATGATCAAATGGATCCTTCAACGAGCAAAAGTAATTTCTAAGGCATCTTTGAGACTACCGGATGCTTATATCAAAAGAATATAATAAAGCAAGGATAAATTACATAAAACCACAAATCTAAGAGACCTTATTATCCAAAATCCCCTACCTTTTAAACAATTACTTAAAATATCGAATTTTGTATTTTACTCTTGATACATATGAATAACATCCTTACCCTACTTTTACTCCACAATTAATGCATTCAATCTATTTATCATTAAAGATTTTTTTTTTCTTCAAATATTTCATTCCATAAAATCTCTCTCAAATTATCATCAATTGATACAACTTAAACATATGTTATTTATAACTATTTGATACATTTAATATATGTTTGACATATGTAAATTATTTATTTTAATGTGATATTGAATTTTTAATGATTAGTGAGTAATTTTACGAAATGTATCATTGTGATACATCTGGAACCAGATGTATCATATGAACCAGATTTATCATTTCCACAATTTGTGCCTAATTTTATTCTCCATAATAATTGAATCTGTTACTTCCTAAAATAAAAATCTTTTCTATTTTAAATGTATCACTAAGTATATGTATCACGTTATAATATACGTATCAAAAATTTAAAAATTTAAGATATGATGTAATTTAATAAATTATTGGGATAGAGTATTATAACACTTAAATATTCAGAGATTTATGTAAGTTACCTGTAAAGTAAACTGATTGACTCAATTTGCACAAGGGCAAAGGTACTAATATACCCTCGAACTTTGATAAATGGTACAAATATACCCTACATCATATTTTGGGTAAAAATATACCCTTACCGTTAATGAAAAGGTACAAGTATACCCTTATCACTAACGGCGGGACACGTGTCGCGATTGTGTTCCTCCATTAGTGATAAGAGTATATTTGTACCATTTATCAAAGTTTGAGGTTATATTTGTACCTTTTCCATTTTTATAATTTACTTTCTCCGTTTCATATTAATTGATCATTTTATTAAAAATAATTATTTTATAGTAATTATCCATTATACTAAATAAAAAAAGCATTGATTAATTTTAAATTATATTATCCTTGTAGTTAATTCATTCTGAAAGTCTTCACATTTGTTTATAAAGTTTTCAACAAATTTTTAAGAGGGAAAGGCTACGGAAGCAGGCAACTCTCCGTCAGCAAGTCTACTACTCCTGCCTGCTTCATCAGCTACTTGCTCCATGATTTTACTATATTATCTCTAATTAATTATTATAAGTCATTTATGTATTAAAAAAATAATAATATTTAATTAAAAATAAATTATATATTTTTATTTTTTAATATATATAATTTTACAAAGATTAATTAATTTGATAAATTAATAATAGTAATAACTAACTATTCTTTGATGACAATATTTTCACTTCAAATATGAGTCTGTTTTTGTAAAATGGGACGAATAGAGTACTCTTGTAAGGACATGAAAAAAATAAACATGATAAATTAATGGATCGAATTGAGTAATCTTTGTGTGGTTTAATTATCATTTAATATCCTTATAGATTAAACCACACAAAGATTACTCAATTAGATCCATTAATATAATTATTATAGTCCCTCTTACCTATTAATTATTTGTAATTACAATTTATAGCTTTTTTCATATATTTTCTCTCTTTTTTCTATTTTCTACTATTCTTTTTATTTTTTCCTTTTTTAGTTTTTTTTTTCCTTTTTTTTGGTTGCTTTCTCTCTCTCTTTTTTAATGCGAAGAACACCAATCACAAAATGGTTCAACATTCGCAGATTATGATACAGCAGTCTATTCTGGTAAGAAAACCTTCATCATTTGCTGCTTTCTCTTTATTTTTTCTGTTTTTACTTTTTTTTTTTTTATTCATTTATTTTTGAAGCCTTATAGTTACACGCAATCATAATTATATCCTAAATCATATTTTCTTTCTATTTTTCATCTTTTTCTATATTTCTTTTGTTTCAGTCTTTTTTTTTCTTTTGCATTTTTTGATTCTTTTTTATTTTTTGGTCAATTTTTCTCTTTTATTTTTTTTAATATTTTTTTCGTTTGTTCTTGTATTTTATATTTTATAATTTTTTTATCATACTATATATTTTAAATAAATTTATTATTTATAGTTGTATAGTTTAATTGTCAATATGTATAAATTATCATTCATATTTTGGTATATAAATGAGTATATTGATTAATTGCATTTGCTTGAGACTAAAATACATAAATATGCAATTTGTCTTTCAATGCGAATATATCATTGTGTTTCATATTTCAAATTTATCATTTATATTTGTATATAAACAAGTATCATTTTGTATGCACATGGTTCAAGTTGTATAAACATGTGTCATTGATACAAATATAACATTTGTATTTGTATAACTTATTATTTTTATTTTTATTATGATGCAAATTGTATCAATAAATGTAAATACAAGTCTTCATAGAAAGAAAAATAATAGTTTTTTTCTAATGTTTAAAGATACAAATGATGTTGTCAACTACAAATTCAAATACAAACAAATGAAATTATAAATACAAATACAATATACGATCAACTTCTAAATACAAATAAAAAATAATTTTTTAAAAATACAAATACATCGATGAAAATAGAATACAAATTGTACATAGTCATGGCTAAATACAATATGCAATAAACTTACAAATACAAATACAAAATAATTCTTTAGAAATAAAAAGACATCGACGAAAATAGAATACAAATAAAAATATAATCTAAATATGCAAACACAATAAAACCACAATACCAATATAATTCAATATAATATACAGCCAATTATAAAATACAAATATAAAATAATTTTAAAATACAAGTGCGAATTATATAAAATATAAATGAGGTGCGAACTACAAATATAAGTACAAATGTGAACTTTAAAATACAAATACAAATGCAATTGTATCAATGAATACAAAAATATAAATGACTGTGTGACTACAAATATGATAAATAATTTTGGTATTTACGTTATCATCCATGACTTGTGCTCGCGTAGTCATATTTTCTAAAAATACAAAAAATATAAAATAGAACAAAAAAAATGATAAAGAAAATAAGTACAAAAAAAAATAAAAGAAATTAAAGAAGAAAATAAAAGAAGAAAGAGAAATGGAAGTTAGAGATAGAAGAAAGAAAGAAATAAAAAGAAAAAAATAATTTTTTTTTTTTGAAAAAAAATTGAAAAAGAAGAAGAAAAAATGAGGAAAACACGACAAAAGAAAAAATATAAGAAAATGAAAAAGAAAAAAGACAGTTTTTTTGGCGAGACTAAATATGTAGTGTATTTATATTTTTATGAATACAAATCACTAAGTAAAAGTGAATACAACAGTTGTGAATCAAATACAGTGACTAAATAGGGACTGTATTCATATTTTATATGAATGCATACTATCTGTAAAACTGAATACAACGGGCGTAAATTGAATACAACGACTATAAATGATAATTATGTAAAATGTGGCTATGAAAGATGGGTTTTATAAAAAATGTTGTTATTTTTGAAAGATCCCCATAGTTAAATGATTCATAAGAAATCAAAAAAAATAAAAATTAGGACTTTTGTTGTAATAGTTAGACTGATGGGGTGATAACCCATTATTTAGCCCCATTATTAACTTAACCCAATTTTATTCGTCAATTTCAACATAACCTACCATTTGACATCCCTAAATACCACCCATGCAAGGTGTCTATGTGAATTTTATTAATACGTAATAAATAAAGGAAAAAAAATGTAAATAGCACTTTGAATGAAATTATTGACACCAAAATGGTCATTGAATTTTAATTTCATTCTCTAGTTATTTGATGTCAGCTTAATATAATATTAATATAAATTTGATACATATCCTAAATAGATATATATTTTATACAATAAAGATTGTTATACAATTTTATATGCATCTTATACATATAAATACTCTATACACTAATGATACAAATTTTACTCACATCATATTAAAAAAATACATTTTCTATATAACAATGATACAATTTTTACCCATAAATTTATTGTTTTATTTTTCTTTTTACGAAATGTATCAGTATAATATATAGATTGTATCAATATGATATATGAATTGCATCTGAACAACCTGTGTCAAAATAACACGAACTATGAAATGACCATAATATGAAATTTGTTTGGGCCGATTCTCCATGAATGTCCAATGACACAAACATGGACTAAATATTTTGAAAAAGGTTAGCCCATGTCATTTTTCAATAAATAAAAGGAAAAATTACATAAACACCACAACTTATCTTTACTAAACTACATAAGATCTTTTTTCTTTTTATTAATTACCTAAATCTCTTTTTTTTTTTTAAAAAAAAAAAAGAAAACAACAACCAGTTACATCCACAAATCAATAAATTTTCGGATACATAATTTTAATTATGCATCTCTCTTTGGTCTAGTTAATGCATAACGTATCTCGATCAAATAGTTTCAGAAATGAATATATCTCAGTAATCAAAATTATGTATCTTAACTTCAAAATTATATATCAGAATGCTAATTATATATACGAACAAAAATAGAGTAGTTAATTATTATATTCTTAAGTTTAAACTTATGTATCTCAACTTTAAAATTATGTATTCGAATAATGTATCTGAAAATTAGAAAATAAGAAATTATTTGTAATTTAGTAAAAGTAGAAAATAAAAAATAATTAAAAATAAACTTTTTGAAATTTATGTAAGTTGTACATAAATAAAAACTTCAAAAGAGATAATATACAAATAAGGTGGGTCAAACCTTGTCTTACTGATTCAAT
>NC_061121.1:25311754-25319876 GCF_002878395.1 Capsicum annuum | reverse complement strand
CTTGTAGATCTTCTTGAGGTATTTGATTATCAAGAAGAGTGAATTTTGGTATCTTTATAAATATTCCATGAATTTATTGGGCTTTGAAGATACCTCTTTAAGGAATATTTGCCCCTTTATATAGGCATAATTCAAGGTTTATTTGCCCCTTTAGTAGTCTTCAAGAACTCTAACAGAATTTGAAATCTTCTTGTAGAATCCTACAAATTTTAAATGTCTACAAATGCCCCCTACTTCAAAACTTGTCGAAGTGTAGACTTGATGAAACTCAAAGATGAATCTTGAAGTATCCATTTACGGTCTTGCGATTACAGATTTGCATATTTGATTTATGAGAGAAGAGATGAAGGACAAATTTGATCCCACTGGGCGTGCCAATTTATTTCCAATCAATTTTTACGGTGACGGAAATAAATTGCAATCACAAATAAAAATAGGAAGAAACATAAATTTTTATTGATAAACGATGTAGGTACAAATCTATTCCTCCCTTGATTCTTCTCTCTTGATTTTCTCCGTAATTTGAGGGCCGTCAGTAGCGTATTTCTCGAACGCAGACATACTTAGATTTAATATGAATTTCTCCGTAATTCGAGGGCCGTTAGTGGCATATTTCTCGAATGTAGGAATATTTGGATTTGATATAGATTTCTCCGTAATTCGGAGGCCATTAGTGACGTATTTCTCGAACATAGGAATATTTGGATTTGATCTTGTGGATACATAGGAATATTTGGATTTGATCTTGTGCATCTTCTTGATGTATTTAATTATTAAGAAGAATATCCATAAATTTATTGGGACTTTAAAGATGCATTTGCCTCTTTATATAGGCATAATTTAATTTTTTGGGTAGACTAGTCTTCAAGAACTCTAACAAATTCTCTTTTTAAATTACTACAAATTTTGGATGTATACACTCTGCCATATATTATTGGTGTGATTTAATCATTAGACAAGAAGTCCTCCATTTTTCCTTTTGCAAATAAACTAGGGCATGTGGTGTGTGTTTTTAGTTTAAACAGGGAAAAAGCTATAAATTATTTTAGTGCTTTGCATTATAAGTGAATAAACCTTTGTGAGCTGCTAGCTGTAGTAAAAAATTCTTGGTTGGTTGAATTTTTGCATCCTATTTTTCCAATGATAGCAACAACACGATCTTTATATTATTGGTGTGCGAGCGAACTCTCATTTTAACCTTTAAAAGAAAGAAGAAGAAGAAAGTAGCTACATATAAGGTATGAAGATAGTTTTAGTGGTGTGAGGTTTTTTTTTGGAGAAAATCATATGAACTTGACCTAATATTGACAATATAACTCCATGTTAAGTGTGTATCTTTGGGTTGATTGAGTCTAAGCAAGTGGTTCAACGAGATGAGGTCCATCTATAGATGGATTGACTATCTTTATCAATAATTTGGAGATGTATTCACAAAAGAAAAGGCACAGAGTAAATCTCTCAAGTCATGAATCTTGGTGATGCATGTCAACTTAGTTATAAGTAGATTGTTAGACGTGTAAACAAAATCTTGCCTTGGTTGCTAAAAAGGAAAAAAAATCTCATATAAAGTGCTATGCAAAAATATTCTTAATGATATGAGGTTTGCTTTTGGAATAAACCATGCGAGCTTGTTCAACTAATCTGAATTTACATTAATGAAGAAAACTTCTTGCTCATTCTTAAAGTTCAAACATGGAACTTCTATAATTAAATAAAAAGATCTCATCCATCTTACCACATCCTTCGATGATAATGAAGTTTGTTTTTCACTCATCTTTTATGATCGACAACCATGAAATAAAAAACCTTGTGAGAATCGAATAATGCAATTGTGATGATTTTTTGGCTTCAAATACTCTAATAATTGACTAACATAGTAATTGATCTTGTAAATGAAACCACATCACATGCAAAATCAAATATAAATACATTTGAATAGTGTTGATACATAAAAAGAAACAAAAACAACAAAAATATGAGATCAACTAGAAGACACATGAGGTAGAAATTTCTAATTATTAGTTGTAATATGCTTCTAAAAGTTGTGGCATGCAAATGTGTTGTAACTACTTTTTTCTGACTTGTAAACATCTGCCTCTAAATACTCAACACCGTTATACAACCAAAGTCAGCAAATATGGACCCTCTACTATTTGATGCTAGCAATATCCGATGTTTGTGTGACAGTCCAAGCTCATGAAACGTATTATCGTTTTGGTGTAATAGCCTTCATGAATTTAATTTAACCTTTAGGGTTGGTATATAAATTTTAATCTTATAAGGAATTTGTACGATAAAATTGGTCTATTTAGTTCTTAATATTTAGGTCTAATCCAATCATTAAAAATTATTGAGATTAGTACTAGTATGTTGGACATATATCAAATCTGCAGTTGATTTGACCCCTAATTAATTATCTGCCATGAGTTTTTGCAAGGCAATTCTTCATTAACGTCAACTTTTGGTTTGGAGATAATTTTCGTGTAATTTAGTTAAATTGGGTAAAAAGGTTAAATGATTATACTAAAATAGTCCATTTAATTACGTAAATTCAATTTCTCCTTCAAATACATTATTATTTAGCTCAAAAACACGTGTATTATGTAAATTGTGCTTTATGCTATATAATGTTTTCCCCATCTCTTTTCAATGTTGAATTTACCTGAAGTGTTATATGCATTAATTTCTTGGAAGCTTGCTAGTCTAACAATTTTGTGCTATAGAGCTCTTGTAATTCTAACATATTTCTAAACTAAAGTCATGAATAAAAAGTTGTGGCGAGAGTTTCTAGAAGTTACTAATTTAAATCGTCACTCAATTATGAACTTTTATTTGAGAAAATCATTCCACTTTTGAACTTTACTTCAAAAAGTCACTCAAGTACTAATACATGTTTTACTCACAAAATTACTTAACCTATTTAATTATTTTTTAACTAAGATTTGCTTATGTGAAATTTTCATTTAGAAACAAATTCCAAATATCTATTTAATACCCTTTTAGTCTTCATTCCCATTAATTATTTCCGTTGCCACCTCTTTTTCACATTTTGCTTCTCATTCTCACTTGCTCTTTGCTTTGAGATTATTTAAACATGTTTGAATCCTTCCACCTCAAAAGTTATTTTCATCCCACAGCTATTTAATTACAAATCACCTTTGCCTTTAAGGTTAAAAAATCCCAAACATGAAAATAAAAACATTGTGTAGTACAAAATCGACAGACCAAGATAGCATATACAACAACTTGACATTGGAAATTACAAGAATCCAATATATTAGAGGGCCATTCTTGTTGACTTTTGTTGAACAAAGGTTTTAGGTATTTTCTACAAATTCAAACGTAAGATGTTTACAATTCATAGCAAGTTGTTCCCTAACACATTTATTTTTTTGCATGCATCAATCTTTAGGAACATATAAAAAATTCCTTTTCATTTTTTTGTTTTTGTTTCTTTAGTTTGTTACATTAATTAAGACTAGAGAGGATATTAATTTGTAGTATTTGATTTCGCATGTGATGTTGTTTCTTTTCCAAGAACAATTTCTATGTAGTTGTCACTTATTCGAATCTTTGTAAGTCAAAGTAATTATCACACTTTCACATTCAACAACAATAACGATGTATGCTAGGATTCTACCTCATGATAAAAAGCTTCAAGATTTGCGTTTTTTAGACAGAGATTTTCACATTTATATATATGCACCAACGGACAATGCCGGCTCAATAACATTTGTGACCTAAATCTAAAATTTATAAGAAGTCTTACATTGTTTTAGGATTATAAAAATTTGAGTAAATTTCAAGGGTGATCATCCAACTTTGTCCGTTTTACCCAAGTGTCACTTTTCTTTGTTTTGTTACACAAAAGTCATTTAACTTTACCTCGTCTTTCACAAAAGTTAGTTTGATATAATTTGGTTAAAACCTTATCTAAAATGTGAGATGGAATTAAAACAAAAAATTTCTTGTGCTTGAGGATAGGTTCAAAATGACCCCTCAAATATACTTTTGAGAAGTTTTGGAGCTTTAAGCTTGAGACTTTCAGCTAAAAGTGACAAAAGAGTTTGAAGATAAGGTATAGGTGACTCAAGTCTTAATAATTGAGTGTATGTGACAATTACTTTTATAACGGATTAAGAAAGTTGGGTAAGTTTGAGAATAGCCAACAAGTTTTTTAATTTACATTTTGATCCAAATGTTTACCCAATATAACGAAAAATGGAGAAAAAAAAGGCGCGTTTCTCTCTCTCTTCTCATTCATTGTTGTTTTCTCTCTCTTAACGATTTTTGTTGTTCATTGTTGTTGCTGCCACTACTAAAAAAAAGGGAAAAACCAACCACTTGTGGTCGATTTTCCTCAATTTTAGACCACAAAACCGATCAAAGTGTGTGGTCGGTAAAACTGTGGTAGCTTTTTAAAAATCGACCACGTGTGGTCGTTTTTTTTTTTTTTTAAAAAATATATATATATATATATATATATTTAAAATTCATTACTATTTTATTAAAATAGAAGAAAATGATTTTCAAAATAAAAAAATTCAAAATAAACCGACCACAAGTGGTCGATTTTTTAATAAATTAATTAATTAATTTGAAAAAAAATCGACCAATGTGGTCGGTTTTTTGTAAAAAGTTTCAGAAAAACTGACCACACGAGGTCATTTTTTTTTGATAATTTTTGTAAAAAAAATATTGAAAATTTTCAAAATACAAACATTAAAAATCAAATTATTTACAATACAGACCACCAATCATTTACAAACATTAAAAATCAAATCAAATTATTTACAATACAACCACCAATCATTTAATATACAATCAACCAACCACCGTAAGAATACAAATATTAAAAATTAAATTATCTACAAAATTTATCAGAGGTTCCAAATCCAAACTATAAAACATACAAAAGACTAAAAACTACAACTCACCATCCGTATCTTCATTCTTGGCCTCACCCATTCTATTATAAGTATTTCGTTGATATATCCAGCTATAATCAGGTTATATCTACACAATCAATCACATTCAAGTAATTAGTTCAAGTAAAAAAAGTTCACATTTCAAATACCTACACCTAAACATTTTCAAGTCACTAATTCACTTCACAAGTTACCAAACTAAACTTAATTCAAAATGAAAAGCTCACGTTTCAAGTAGCTACACTTAAATATTTTGAAGTCACGAATTCACTTCTCAAGTGACCACACTTTACTAAAATCAAAAAGCAAGTTCACATTTCAAGTACCTAAATTCAAAGAAAAGTCACTAATCCGTAATTCAAGTAACTACACTTAAATATTTCAAGTCACTAAATCACTTCACAAGTTACCTAACTAAACTAAATTCAAATTGAAAAGTTCACATTTCAAGTACCTAACACCTAAACATTTTCAAGTCACTAATTCACTTCGCAAGTTACCAAACTAAACTTAATTCAAAACACAAGTCCACCTTATTTTCGACTCACTAACTCACTTCTCTAGTGACCACACTTAATTGTGTTCAAAACACAAGTCCACCTTTCAAGTAACTGCACTTAAATATTTTTGATTTATTAATGCACTTCTCAAGTGACCACACTTAACTATATTCAAAACACAAGTTCACATTTCAAGTACCTACACTTAAATATTTTTGACTCACTAACTCACTTCTCTAGTGACCACACTTAACTATATTCAAAACACAAGTCCACCTTCCAAGTAACTACACTTAAACATTTCGATTCACTAATGCACTTCTCAAGTGACCACACTTAACTAAAGTCAAAACACAAGTTCACATTTCAAGTACCTACACTTAAATATTTTCAAGTCACTAACTCACTTCTCAAGTGACCACACTTGACTATATTCAAAACACAAGTCCACCTTTCAAGTAACTACACTTAAACATTTTTGACTCACTAATGCACTTCTCAAGTGAATACACTTAACTATATTCAAAACACAAGCCCACATTTCATGTACCTACACTTAAACATTTTCGACTTACTAACTCACTTCTCAAGTGACCACACTTAGCTATATTCAAAACACAAGTCCACCTTTCAAGTAACTACACTTAAACATTTTTGACTCATAATGCACTTCTCAAGTGACCAGACTTAACTATATTCAAAACACAAGTCCACATTTCAAGTACCTACACTTCAATATTTTTGACTCACTAACTCACTTCTCTAGTGACCACACTTAACTATATTCAAAACACAAGTCCACCTTTCAAGTAACTACACTTAAATATTTTCGACTCACTAATGCACTTCTCAAGTGACCACACTTAACTAAATTCAAAATAGAAGTCCACCTTTCAAGTCACTACACTTAACCATTTTCAAATAACTAATTCACATTGTAAGTCACTACACTTAACCATTTTTAAATAATTAATTCACATTTCAAATCATTATACTTAACAATTTTCAAGTAACTACTTCGTATTTCAAATAACTATACTTAATCATTTTCAAGTCACTACACTTAATCATTCATTTCAAGTCACTATACTTAACTACTTTCAAGTAACTAATTCACATTTCAAGTAACTATACTTAACTATTTTCAAGCCACTAGTTTACAATTTCAAGTAACTAAACCGTTTTCAAGTCACAAGTTTGCAATTTCAAGTAACTACACTTAATCATTTTCAAGTCACTACACTTAATAATTTTCAAATAACTTATTCACATTTCAAGTTACTTACCATGTTCAAATAGCTAATTGGCATTTCAAGTCACTATAACCATTTTCAACTCTCTAATTCATATTTCAAGTGACTAAACCTAACCATGTTCATGTCATGAATTCACATTTCAAGTGCCAATACTAAATCAATTTCAAGTCATAAATTCACATTTTTAAGTGATTACACTTTTCAAATTTCAAAACACAAGTTCACTTTCAAGTAACTACACAAAACTATTTTCAAGTCGCTAATCCACTTCTCAAGTGACTTGAGCATGTGTTTGGAGAAAAACAAAGCCAATGAGGAAATTATGGACAATGTATCTATTCCTAGTTCATGGATACTTAGAGATTTAGTTCTGGATCCAGGAAATTATGGACAATGTTTCTATTCAAGTCGTTCACCTATTGTTTCAATTTCACCTCTGTTATACTTCATCAAGTACAGAACTACTAACATGATCACTCGCTTACAAAATCTAAACCAATCAATAACCTTCTGGAAATAATTCAAACTCACTAATATGGTCGGTTACATTCCAAACAAAGAAATTCACCTAACAAAAAGTATTCATCCTAAGAAATCAGTTTTACGTAACAGGGCATAGAATATTTCTCACAAAAAAATCATAGACCAAAGACTTTGTTAAGCTTGTCGTGTATTATAACAAACTGTAATGTAAGTGATCAAAGCTATTGCAACTCGCACTAGAGCAGGGAAGCAGTAGAACCCGAATATGGGCACGAAACATCAGGAAAATAATCAAGTCATATCAAGTAATTTACAAGAAGAAAATATGGAAATACCATCTAAGTTATCTACAGCATTGGCAGCGGCTGGAGGAGCTGGTAGATGGAGAGACCGTTTGGTTGGTTGTTGTTGTTATTACGGTGGCTGGCGAAGGAGAGGAGGCAGCGACTGCTGTTGCATATGACGAAAATCAGATCTGGCATTTGGTTCGGGTTTATCGATGGACTGCTTAATGGCGACATCTATGGTGGATGATGATGACGATGAGGGAAAAGCGGTGATGGCAGCTGATGGTCGTTTCACCGGTCTTAGTCGGTTCGCCGCGGTGGATGGCGGTGGCGATAGGTTCGCCGGACGGAGAGATAGAGAAAGAAAGGGGTGCCATTGGTGGTTCACCTACGACTAATTTAGCCGGTGGAGGCTCGCCGGAGAAAGGGTGTTGAACGGTAGTGGTTGGCTGGCCTTTAGAGAGAAAAAGAAGAGAGAGGGGAGAGGGATAGGTGGACATTTTGTTGAAATAGAGGGATTAGGGTTTGTATGAGTTTTAAAAAGGGAAGGGGGATTGAGACGATTTCAACCGTTGGATTAGTTTTGATCAATGACTAAGATTAAAATTATTTAAAAGAAGGCCAACTATTGGATTTTAATTTGGGGTTAAAAATTGAATTAATTTTTG
>NC_061121.1:25304479-25308754 GCF_002878395.1 Capsicum annuum | reverse complement strand
AGGTATAATAGAGTTCTGCTAGTAGCGGTGGCGCAGGATGAAGAGAATCAGATCTTTTCTATCGCTTTTTGTATAATGTACAAGGAATGTGATGCCTCTTATGAATATTTTTTGATCAACTGCGAAGCTGTGTCAAAGATACCGAAGAGTTGTGTTTTGTTCCGAATAGACATCCAAGTATTCAAAAGATGGGTTCAATTTTTTCACTTCAGCTCACTTTGGTTATTGCATCAGGCATCTTGGGGAGAACATTTAGACCAAATTTCACGACGAAAGGATCGTGTTCCTTTTTTTTTATAGAGAAGCTAAAGCATATAGTAGAGAGGAGTTTTTAGACCATTTCAATTAAGAGAATAAGCATCCCAAGGTAGCAAACATCTGTTATGTATCAGTTTCGAGAGATGGAGCCGGACAGAATGTACATTATTTTGAATTTAATGTCATATTTGAGTTACAAGTTTAGTATGACGTCGTACTAAGTGATTCTTTTGTATAGGTACAATATTATGACGTCAAACATAAATGAATCGGTGAATTCATTATTTGGTGATAAAAGAGAATTTACCATCGTGGCTCTATTTGAAATAATAAACAAGAAGTATGGCCAATTTTTTCACGAAAGGCGTGTGGAGTTCGAGGGCGTAGGAACCCAATTTGTTCTAGAAGAGAAAAAAATAATATCAACGAGCATCAGTCTGGGGAATAGGTTATTATCTCATCAAATAGTAGATTACAAGTTCAGTATCAACGGTCATGGTGATGTTGCCACTGTTGATCTTTAAACAAGATGTTGTACGTGAAGAGTTTTTGACTTAGACAAAATACCCTGTCCACATGATATGGAAGCACTTCGAGCTCAATATGGTGCAAAATATGGAACGAAAATTTGTACGTACTCCTCTCCATATTATTCGGTGGAAAAATATACAATAGCATATAGTGGGCATATTACTTCGGTGCCTCCCAAAGAATCTTGGGTTGTTCCTGCAGGGCTTTTGGGGAGATTAATACCTCCTCCATATATTGACCCAAGCATTATCAAATTGGAAAGAAGGCCATATAAGAGGAGGAGTAGAGTTGGAGAATTATTTCTATCAAGAAGAAACAAGTGCTCCGTATGTAAGAGCGTTGGCTACAAAAGAACTACATGCCTGGATCCTAATCCACCATGATCGTGTAATTGCAAAAACTTGTATTGTTATTTGTTGTGGGCTTTTATATATTTAACTCATTACTGTGAACGTAAATGTTTTTATTTATTATATAAAATATATTTTTTAATAACTTGTACATCAATGAAAAGAGGCAAAATATGAACTAAATACAGCAGATCACAAAATTATTTTCAACAGATTACCCATCTGTTACAACAGATGGACATTAGCTGAAGAACATAATATAATTCATCAAACTAGAATGTTTTCCTCCAACAGATGACAAATCTGTTGCAACAGATGGATAATCTGTTGACATAAACCCTACCGATGACCAATCTGTTCCAACACATGGTCCATCTGTTGAAAGAACTCAAAAGACAAAATTGCTATTGCTACTGGATCCAAAATTGCTCCTTACCTCCAACTGTTGACATGTTAACACGTTTAGAAGAAGAATTAGACAGAATAAAAATTAAATAAGAATTAAAAAGCCAAAGCTGACCAAAAATAAAATTTTCATTAAATAAAAAAAAATACATTAGGTATAGATCCGATATAGAAAAATTAAAATACATACGCTAAAAGAAAAAATACATTTTAATTATTATTATCAACATCATTATTATTATTATTGCCAACCGGCCAGTCGTCAACAGACAGCAGTAGGGCCCTCATTAGCCTTTGCATCTCTCTGAACATCTTTGCTCTCACGGCGGCCAACTTCCTCTGCAGGTTGTTAACCCGCCGCTAAAGTTCCCACACGGTGTCACATAGAATAGCAATGTCCCAAACAGGATCATCCATATCTAGAACACAAATGAATTGACAAAAAACATAAACACAAAAGTAAAGAAAAAAGTCCGAATGTAATACAACGTATACTACCAACTGATAGATTTACACAAAAAACTTATCTCAATGAGAAAGGAATATGCTCTTTGAATAAAAGTGGTTGAAGATATAATACGAAAAGATAAAATGCAAGAAATAAATAAAAGTGAAGTAGAATGAAGATTAAGGAGGGACCTATTTATAGAGGATTGAATCTGAATGTGTTAGGCTAAAGGCACGAATGTTCATCTCCATTGTATTAATGACATTCAAACTACATGCTTTTTATTTTCTATGAAAAGTCGCGACTTTTTCTTTTACATTCGAACTTCTCACCTTTTCAAAACTGTATGAAAAGTCATAACAGATTTACCATTTGTTGCAATAAGTGGTCCATATTTGCAACAGATGAGACATCTGTTGCAACAGATGGATTATCTGTTGCGACAGATGGACAATCTATTGGAGGAGATATTTCTTTTTCTTCTAACAACCAGCAGATAGGGAATTTGATTCATCAGCTATTTTAAATGTGTTAGACAAAAAGTCACGACTGTTCACCTCTTTTTTAATAGTCATCACATACCTTAATTAATCCAAATTAGTGACTTATTATATAAATATATTTAAAAATAAAAAGGTGAAAAGTCACGACTTGTAGCACTTGTTTTTTCTTGATGGGCAATTAGTCTCTGACACTGAAGATGGTTACCCTTTGAGCCTCCGTAGTCTTGTACACTACCTAACGATGGGAAGTGAAGAATAAAATATAATACCCCATACTTTTTCGAGCTCAGTTTAACTCCTAGAATGTCAAGGGTCAACTTCAAAAATGAATAACTCTTGATACATGTAGAATTTTCAAGCTCTATACCCATAAATGTGTGGATAATTGAATTAGCTTTTCAATGATACCAATTTTTCCTTGATCTGATACTCAGTTAAGAAGTTGTGGAGATTTTAGTGAAAATAGTAGGGCATCATGATAAGAATCGCGTTGCGGTGAAGGACAAATTCACAATTATATGATTTCCAGTGGAGCACTATAATTAGCCCACGTCGCGGTGAAGCTCCATTTCCCGTTTGTCCCATTCCAGTAGCTCACCGCGATTAGCCTGTGTCGCACCAAAAGTCTTAATGCGATAGTCATCGTGTCGCCGTAGAGTGCAAAATGGCACTCATCCTTTTCCAATGACGCAACACAATTTCACCGCGTAGCACTAGAGGCCAAAATGGCAATGGTCCCTTTTCCAGTAAGCCACTGTGATAGCGGTGCATCGCCGTAGGAGGCAAAATCGGGATTTCTAGTTCTGAGTAAAATTTTAAAAGGGCAATTTAGTCTTTTCCCAATCCCCCAAATCATGTAAAACACATAATTAATCCTATTTTAACCATTACATGCATATTTTCATCAAAATTACTCTCCAAGAAAACCCTAGAACTCAAATTTTCATCTCCAAGAAATCGAAATTCCACTATTCTTTTTTCAAGATAGCTCAAAATTAAAGATTTCCAATCCAAGAACTTCAAGAATCTATCTTCAAGAGCATAAGTAGGAACTCAAAGTCCAAGTTTCTTCATCTAAACATCAATTAAGGTATGTGGGGTTTTCAAAAAGGCTAATCCTTTCATCCTTATGCGCAAAATTAGTTTTTGAAGCTAATTTTACATGAGTGTTGAATTAGGGTTCATATCCAATATTGTTATTTGCAAGATTATAAGATTTTGAGAGATTTAGATGTTGAATTGTATGTCTACTTTTGTATTTTCATGCGTATTGCATAAATTTCCAGATTTAGAATTGAATTATCAATATTTTCATTATCAAGCATGAACTTTATGATGATTCGACATGAATTTGATGCATAGGTTACTACCCCGAGTTTGAATGTTGTTATTTCAAGAAGATTATGCCTTTAAGCATCCCATGACTTGTTATATTCAGATTTTGAACAAAGATTTAATTTTTTGATCTTAACTTAGATATGGAATCCACTTTACAGCTTTACCTATAGTTTACAGTAAATAAATTTACATGAGGTTTTTATTGTAAACCCTTATATTAGTTTTTAAAAGTGGATTTCCAACAGAATGAGCATACAAATTAAAGGGAGTAGTATTTAGCACTGAGTTGGGTATGTTTACATGCCCTAGAACTACAAGCCAGCGTAGGTTCAGATTACTAGATTATTCCCATTTCTATATGGGTGACAGATACAGACGTGATCACTTAGATTTGTTTATACTCCTTGGCAAGAGTATGACACCTCTCCCCAACGTGAGGTTT
>NC_061121.1:25219019-25301479 GCF_002878395.1 Capsicum annuum | reverse complement strand
ACTCCTTGGCAAGAGTATGACACCTCTCCCCAACGTGAGGTTTTCCCATAAGGGAACTAGACATTGAACACTATGATAGCTAACATTGTGTATGTCAGTTAGAAGAACCTCCCTACAGCTTACAGAAAAGAGTAAAGAATAATAGAAAAGCTTTTAGAAACCAAGTGTAAGGGCTCACAAATTTTATTCAGATATTGCTTTATATAAGGCATTAGTTACAGGTGACAACTTTCAAATTCTAGGTATAAAAATGAGTCCTTTCTACACTTAGACAACATGATTTAAAGATAGAATACAAGTACAGTTTTTAGAAACTAAATGTTATGACTCACTAGATCTATGCAACATGTTTTTTTTATTCATGATTATGATTTTCAGTTTTCAGATATTCCAGCTTATGTGAGTCATCTACATTTAGCCTGCATGTTTCTACAAATTTATAATAATATTGAGATATTGATTTACTTGTTCATTCACCCACATATACTCAGTACAATCCAGAAATACTGAACCATATATATGTCTATGTGATACATTATCTCATAATATAGGTTCAGGTGCTCAGTTTTCGCAGCATGAGTGATTTCGAGCATCTTCATCTATATCCCAATAGTTGGTGAGTCATTATAGTTTGGGGATTTAGTCTTTTAGTTTTTCAGCTTATTAGTATAAATAATTTAGTATTTTTAGACAGTTCGAGTCAGCTGGGGGTTTGTTCCAGTGACTCTCTAGTTATTAGTAGTAGAGGCTTGTTAGACTATTAGATATGATTCATATTTTCCATATTGATTGATTAGACTCTTGAGTTTAGTATTTTCAGATATTATATTCAGATAATTTAAGTTAGCTCAGATAGAATTTTGCTTTTTAGCTTTGATTATATATCTTTATTTCCTCTATTCTTAAGCTTCAGATTTAGTAGAAGGTAGACAGGGCTAGCTTAAGGATACTCATAGTCTTGAGCACCATCTGATATATCGGGACCTATTTTTAGGGCATTACAAACTTGGTGTTAGAGCCTAAGGTTATAAGAGTCCTAGGGAGTCAGACAAGCCGTATTATGTAGAGTCTTGATCATGGATGTGAAGTGCGCCATATTTATAAGCAAGAGGCTACATGATGTTTTTTGAAAATCATCTCTTTATTTCATGATCTATCATGCTTATAGTGTATCTGTCTACTTTTAACTCGTGCTCTTATGTAATAGTTGAATATACCTCCTCGCTGAGCTAATGCCCACAGAAATGATAACCAGCCAACCCAGCCTGCTGACCCTTTGAATGAGAATGTATCCTAATCTGAATTTTGGGCTACCTTTCTGGCATTAACCCAAGACGTGACTGCTAATATTTAGGGCAACTATTAGGCGACAGTTCTATTTCAGCAGAATGGTGATTTAGCAGCAGCCAAAATTCATGACTTTATGAGAATGAATCCGCCTAAGTTCTTTAGGTCAAAAGTAGGTGAAGACCCACAACTTTACTTAGATAAGATAAGAAAGATCACCCAGATTATGCATGGTTTCTGAAGAGGAGAGTGTAGAGTTGGCATCCTATAGATTGAAGTATGTAGAATATGATTGGGTAGTTATGTGTAAGAATAGTAAAGGTAATAATGCAGAGTATGATTAGGTGGTTATGTGGAAGAATAGAATAGGAGAGAATGCAGCTTCTATGAGTTGGTAAGTGTTTAAGGATGCGTTTCTAGAGTTTCTTTCTATGTGAAATGAGAGAAGCTAAGGTAGAGGATTTTTTGAATCTAAGGTAGGGATCGATGACAGTGAAAGAGTACTGCCTTAAGTTGAATTAGTTGTCTAAGTATGCCCCTGATATCATGGTTGAACCTAGGGAGATTATAAGTAAGTTTTATACTAAAGTATCTGGTTTGGTAGTCAAGAAGTGTAGGACCGCCATGATTATTAGGGACATGGATCTTGCTTGGTTGATGATTCATGCCTAACAGATTGAGGTAGAAATGTTAAAGGGAAGAGAGAGAGAAAATAAGAAAGCTAGGATCAGGCAATTTGAGTAAGGCCAGACAAAGAAAATCATTTGTAGTTTTAGAATCATTCATCTATATCCGCGCCATCTTCATCTCCCGCTCCTGCTCCCAGAGCTAGGCAGGAGTAATGTGGTAAGACTTTCATATCCAGGTCTCAGAATAGTGTGAGTGGAAAACCTAGTTATCCTCCATGTGCTAAATATGGTAAGAATCAACCTAGTGAGTGCTTGTTGGGATAGAAAGGTTGTTATGATTGTGGTAAGTTGGGACATGGAATCAAAGAGTATCCACATGCTAAGCAGGAAAACAGGGATACTCATCCCCAGACTCAGGCTACTAGTGCACCAACCCCTCTAGGTTGCCGAGTCCCTCCTCAGGGCGCATCATCCAGTACTGGTGACAGTCAATTCCAGAATTAGTTTTATGCTTTACCATTTCATTAAGAATAAGAGGATTCACCAGATGTTGTTTCTGGTATGCTTCATGTATTTTATCTTAATATTTATGTGTTGTTAGAATCCAGGTCGAGTTTCTCTTATGTGACCTTATTAGTTGCGGTAGATTTTGAAGTAGGTCCTAAACAACTTTCTAATCCCTTCTTAGTTTCTACCCCAGTGGGTGAGTCAGTTTTTTTCAAGCAGATCTATAGAAAGTGTCCTATTACTGTCTTTCATAAAATCATGTTAACAGACTTAATAGAGTTAGATATGGTTGACTTTGACCTTATTTTGGGTATGGATTGGCTCCATTCCTGCTATGTATCCATAGATTTTCACACTTGAGTGGTGAAGTTTTATTTTCAAGATGAGCTAGTCTTTGAGTGGGAAGATAATTCAGTGTCTCCCAAGAGTAATTTTATATCCTATCTTAAAGCCAGAAAGTTGATCTCAAAAGGGTGTATCTATCATTTAGTTTGAGTCGAAGACACTAAATCTGAGACTCTAACAGTTTAGTCAGTCCGTGTATTCAATGATTTTCCTGATGTTTTTCTGGAAGATTTGCCAGGGTATCTCCCGATAGAGAAATAGAATTCAGCATTAATCTTCTTCCATATACTAAGCCAATCTCTATTCATCCTTATCGTATGGCTCCATCCAAGCTTAAAGAGTTAAAAGATCAGCTTAAGGATCTATTAAATAAAGGTTTCATAAGGCCCAGTTCCTCTCCATGGGGCACTTCTATCCTATTTATTTGAAAGAAAGATGGTTCTTTATGAATGTGCATTAACTTTCATCATCTGAATAAAGTCACAGTAAAAAACAAATACTCTCTTCCTAGGATTAATGAATTATTCGACCAACTCCAAGGTGCAAGTTCCTTTTCAAAGATAGACCTTTGATCCGGCTATCATTAGCTTAGAGTAAGGGAATGTGATATTCTAAAGACAACTTTCAGAACTAGTTATGGTTATTTTGAGTTTCTAGTCATGTCCTTTGGGCTAACAAATGCCCCAATAGCCTTCATGGACTTGATGAACAGGGTGTTCAAACAGTATTTGGACATGTTTGTCATAGTCTTTATCGATGATATTCTTGTCTATTCTCGTAGTGAGGATGATCAAGCAGACTATCTTAGAATTGTATTACAAACTCTTAGAGATCACCAGTTGTTCTCCAAATTCAGCAAATATGAATTTTGGCTAAGGTCAGTGGCTTTTCTCGATCATATTATTTCCAGTGACGGTATTAGAGTTGATCCCCAAAAGACAAAAACAGTAAGAAACTGACCTACACCTATTTCTCTGTCAGACATTAGAAGTTTCTTGGGTTTAGCTGGATATTATAGACACTTTGTTGAGGTTTTTTCTTATATTGCATCCCCTATGTCTAGATTAACTTAGAAGAAAGTTAAGTTTCAGTGGTCAGATTCCTGTGAGAAGTGTTTTCAGGATTGAAAACTCGACTCACTTCAGCCTTAATTGTAGCACTACCTAATGGTACAAATGGATTTGTTGTATGTTGTGATGCTTCTACAATTGGTCTGGGTTGTGTTTTGATGTAGAGAGGTAGGGTTTTAGCCTATGTATCTAGACAACTTAAGCCTTAAGAAAAGAACTACCCTACCTATGACCTTGAACTAGATGCTGTTGTGTTTGCATTAAAAATTTGGAGGCACTATCTTTATGGGGTACATGTTGATGTGTTCATGGATCACAAAAGCTTGCAATATATGTTTACTCAGAGGGAGTTAAATCTTCGTCAGAGAAGTTGGTTAGAATTATTGAAGGATTATAATATAAGTTTGTTGTATCATTTGGGCAAGGCCAATGTAGTGGCAGATGCTCTTAGTAGATTGCCTATGGGAACAGTTTCTCATGTGGAGAATGATAAGAGAGTTAGTTTGGGAAGTTCATCGATTAGCTAGATTGGGTATGAGGTTGGTTGACTCAGCTGAAGGAAATGTTTGGGTTTAGAGTAGTTTAGAATCTTCTTTAGTTTCTGAAGTGAAAGAGAAGCAGGACAAGGATCCTAGTTTCGTCAAATTGAAGGGTTCAGTTAAAGACCAGAAGGTAGAGGTTTTCTCCCAAGGGGGAGATGGTGTATTGAGATACCAGAGTAGATTGTGTATGCCATGTGTTGATGATTTGAGGCAGAGGATTATGGCAGAAGCGCATAGTGCATGTTATTCCATTCATCTTGGAGCTACCAAGATGTACCATAATTTGTGGGAAGTCTATAAGAGAAGCAGTATGAAGAGATATATAGCAGAGTTTGTAGCTAAGTGTGCAACTTACTAATAGTTTAAGGTAGAGCACTAAAGACCTAGTGGTATATTGCAAGAGTTTGGTATTCCTACTTGGAAGTGGGAAAAGGTGAATATAGACTTTGTGACTGGATTACCCCATTCGCGTCATCAGCATGATTCGATATGGGTTATTGTAGACAGATTAAACAAATCAGCCCATTTATTGCCAGTTCACACGTCCTATACAACTGAAGATTATGCTAAGATATACATGAGAGAGTTGGTTAGATTTTATGAAGTTCCCTTGTCCATCATCTCAGATAGGGGTACTCAGTTTACCTTTCAGTTTTGGAAAGCCTTTCAGAAGGGTCTTGGTACCCTAGTTCATCTCAGTTAAGCCTTTCATCCACAGCTAGATGGTCAGGCAGAGAGGACCATTCATAACTTAGAAAATATGTTGAGGGCATGTGTTTTGGATTTCAAAGGTTGTTGGGATAACCACTTGCTATTGATCGAGTTTGCCTACAATAACAGTTACTATTCTAGTATTCAGATAGCCTTGTTTGAGGCTCTTTATGGGCGGAGATGTAGATCACCAGTCGATTGGTTCGAAGTGGGTGAGACCGCTTTGATTGGGCTAGATATGGTGTTTGAGGCCACAGAGAAAGTTCAGTTGATTCGAGAGAGATTGAAAGCAGCTTAGAGTTGTAAAAGTTTTTATGCAGCCGTAAGAAGGAGAGATCTTAAGTTTGAAGTAGATGATCTGGTGTACTTGAAAGTTTCACCCATGAAGGGGGTGAAGAGATTTGGAAAAAAGGGGAAATTTAGTCCCCGGTACATAGGCCCCTATAGGATTTTGAGTCATGTAGGAAAGATAGCGTATGATCTTAATCTACCTACAGACTTGTCATGAGTTCATCCAGTGTTCCATGTGTCCTTATTGAAGAAGTGCATGGATGATTCAGCTGTTGTAGTCCCTCTAGAAAGCACAGATATTTAGAATAGCCTTTCATATAAAAAAGTTCCAGTAGAGATTCTTGATCATCAGATCCATAGACTAAGGAACAAGTTCCCTTGGTCAAAAATCTATGGCGAAATTAGTCTATTGAGGGTGCTACTTGGGAGGCAGAAGCAGACATACAAACCAAGTATCCTCATCTCTTCTCCACGAACTCAGATTCGGCCAAAGGTAATAGTCTTCCTTAATTCAGTTATTTTTCAATCTCAGATTTAGATATATAGTTATCTTTATGTAAATTTATGCATTCACAGATAAGTTCAATCTCTCAGTATGTTTTAGATTCAGTTATGCAACTTGTTTCAGTTGTGCATTCCAACATATAGCTGCAGTACCTTAGTATCTACATTTTTACTAGTCTCATTCAAGGATAAATATTCCCAAGGGGAGATAATGTAATACTCTATACTTTTTCTAGCTCAGTTTAACTCCTAGAATGTCAAAGGTTAACTTCAAAATGATTAACTCTTGATACATGTAGAATTTTCATGCTCTAGACCTATAAATTTGTAGATAATTGAATTAGCTTTCCAGCGATACAAATTTTGCCTTGATCTGATACTCGGTTGAGAAGTTATGGCGATTTTAGTGAAAATAGTTGGGCATTGCGATAAGCATCGCATCGCGGTGAAGGACAAATTCTCTATTGTCCGATTTCCAGTAGAGCACCGCGATTATCCCGCATCGTGGTGAAGCTCCAGTTCCCATTCGTCCCATTCTAGTAAATCACCACGATTAGCCTGTGTCACACCAAAATTCTCAATGGGATAGTCACCGCGTCGTGGTGGAGTTCAAAATGGCACTCGTCCTTTTTCAGTGACACAATGCAATTTCACCGCGTCATGCAGAGGCCAAAATGGTAATGGTCCTTTTTCCAGTAAGCCACCTCGATAGCGGTGCATCACGGTGGGAGGCAAAATTGAGATTTCCATTTCTGAGTAATATTTTAAAAGGGCAATTTAGTCTTTTCCAAAGCCCACAAATCATGTAAAACACAGAATTAATCTTATTTTAACCATTATATGCATATTTTCATCAAAGTTACTCTCCAAGGAAACCCTAGAACTCAAATCTTCATCTCCAAGAAATCCAAATTCCATCATTCTTTTTCCAATATAGCTCAAAATTAAAGATTCCCAATCCAAGAACTTCAATAATCTATCTTCAAGAGCACAATTAGGAACTCAAAGTCCAAGTTTCTTCATCTAAACATTAATTATGGCATGAGGGATTTTCAATCAAAATAATCCTATCATCCTTGTGCCTAAAATTAGTTTTTGAAGATGATTTTACATAAGTTTTGAATTAGGGTTCATACCCAATATTGTTAGTTGCAAGATTATGAGATTTTGAGAGATTTAGATGTTGAATTGCATGTCCACTTTCATATTTTCGTGCGTATTGCAGAAATTTCTAAATTTAGAATTGAATTATCAATGTTCTCATTATCAAGCATGAACTTTATGATGGTTTGACATGGGTTACTAGCCCTAGTTTGAATATTGTTATTTCAAGAAGATTATGCTTTTAAGCATCCCATGACTTGTTATATTCAGATTTTGAATAAAGATTTGATCTTTTGATCTCAACTTAGATATGGAATCCACTTTACAGATTTATCTATAGTTTACAGTAAATAGATTTACAAGAGGTTTTCATTGTAAATCCTTATATTAATTTTTTAAAAGTGAATTTCCAACAGAATGAGCATACAGATTAAAGGGAGTAGTATTTAGCACCGAGTTGGGTATGTTCATATGCCTCAGAACTATGAGCCAACGTAGGTTCAGATTATCAGATTATTTCCATTTCTATATGGATGAAAGATGCAGATGTGATCACTTAGATTAGGTTATACTCCTTGGCAAGAGTATGACACCTCCCCCCAAAGTGAGGTTTTCTTATAAACGAACTAGATGTTGGACACTATGATAGCTCACATGATATATGTTGATTAGAAGAACCTCCCTTCAACTTACAGAAAAGAGTAAAGAATAACAGAAAAGATTTTAGAAACTAAGTGTAAAGGCTCACAAATTTTATTCAGATATTGCTTTATATGAGGCATTTGTTACAGATGTCATCTTTCAGATTTCAGATATAAAAATGGGTCCTTTCTACACTTAGACAACATGATTTAAAGATAGAATATAAGTACAGTTTTTAGAAACTAAATGTTATGACTCATTAGATCTATGCAACATATTTTGCTATTCATGATTATGATTTTCAGTTTTCAGATCTTTCAGCTTATGTGAGTCATCTAGTTTTAGCATGCGTTCTTCTACAAATTTATAATAATATTGAGATATTGAATTACTTATGCATTGACCCCCATATACTCAGTACGATCCTGAAGTACTGATCCATATATATGTCTATGTGCTGCATTGTCTCATAATGTAGGTTTAAGTGCTCAGTTTCCGCAACGTGAGTGATTTCGAGCATCTCTATTTATATCCTGACAGTTAATGAGTCCTCATAGTTCGGGGACTTAGTCTTTCAATTTTTCAGCTTATTAGTATAAATGATTTAGTATTTTTAGATAGTTCGAGTCAGCTGGGGGTTTGTCCCAGTACCTCTCTAGTTATTAATAGTAAAGGATTGTCAGACTTCTAGATATGATTTAGATTGTCCATATTGATTGATCAGACTCTTGAGTTTAGTATTTTTAGATATTATATTCAGATAATTTCAGTTAGCTCAGACAGAATTCCACATTTCAGCTTTGATTATATATCTTTATTTTCTCTATTCTTGAGCTTCATATTTAGTATAAGGCAAACAGGGTTAGCTTAAGGGTACTCATATTCTTGAGCATCGTGTGACGTCTCAGGACCCATTTTGAGGCGTTACATAAACACTGTCTGACATTGATGGGGTAGGAAGAATAAGGTGCGTGCAGATGAATGGATCCACTTTCATGCGTTAGAGTTATGTATTATTGATCAGGCTATCATTAAAGACACATATAAAGTACAGTGATTTTGTGAATATAGTTTTTTTACCTGATTTGACATTGATCCATCAACCAAGATCCTGCATTTTACAGTTTAGTTTGATAGGTGCGAACTGATTAGGTTGAAGGGTTCCATGATGGTGGTGTCGGTATACTATTACAATTTAATGACAGTTTTGCTCATGTTTATGTATCCAATTTGGAGAAGGGTTCAAGTTTTTGGTGGCAGTGTAAATTTCCAATAGTGATTGTACCAATTCTAATGGTGCAATTGACTTTTGAAAGGCCTCCGAAGCCTCACACTACAACAAACAAGAATGGAAAACCAATTGAATTTTCCCTGGTCTAAATTTATATGGATGGGTTGCTCGAGAAGACTATTATACAATAGAAGGTGCTTGGGAGAATACCTTTGTAAGAAGGAAGAGGTGGAGAAGACCATATATCATAGCAGACCTTGTTTAATAGGAAACACAGGGAAACAAGTAAGGATCTTCTAGTGAATTTGGCCAATGAAATTGACTTAAGAGATGAAAAAACTGAATGAACTTCAAATATCGAAGTGTATCCAAATATTAAAATTCATCAGTCATTTTTGAAAAAGAAAAATACTCAAGAGGACTGGAGCTGGACACTTTGCTAGGGACTACGACTTGCGAGTGTGGCCTCAATGAAGACCCACAAAGCGTAAGACCAGAACTCTAAGAAAGCATCTTGGCGAGCGCAGAGGATTTGTTTGATTTTCAGTCAAGAATAAAACCTGAACCAACAACTCCAGAATTAAAAATAAGTGTCTATTTCTGAAGTCTAACTTGCATCCCATGCCTTCTGTTTGTGGTTCTAATCAGGTTAATGGTAGTAGAAACAAAAAGGTCTAAAGTTGGAAAGAAATCCTATGCCACATTGTTTCCACTGCCTTTGACCAGACCAGAGCCATAAACAGAAGGCATGGGATGTAAGTTTAATTTGAGAAATTTCCACCTTAATTTTTATTGGTTTTTCATTCTTGTTTGCTGAAGTGCAAGGCTTCGGAGGCCTTTCAAAAGTCCATTGAACCCTCAAAATTAGTCCAATCACTATTTAAATGTTTACACTGGCACCAAAAACTTGAACCCTTCTACAAACTTAACACATAAACATTAGCAAAATCTTCACTAAATCGTAATAGGGTATCGACACCACCTACTTGGTCCCTCAGCCTTACTAGTTTGAAACTAACAATCTTAACTATAAAATACCATATCTTGTTTGAAAGATTAATGCCTAATAGGTAAAGAACCAAACATTTACAAAATCAGTGTACTGAATGTGTGTTTTCACTATAGGTTGATCAGTAATACATACCTCCCACATATGAAGTTGTTCTATCTGTAAGCAGCTTATTTCTACAAACCCATCTTTACTGTAGCCTTTAATGTTGGTTGGACAAAAGTTGATCCAATTTTACTTTCTTTTATCTATAAACAAGAGAAAAATATTTGATTCAAACAAGAGAAGAACAAAAAAACATTATAAAAGGGTAACACAAAGTTGAATAAATCAATAGATGACCCATCTGATGTAACAGATTGCCCATCTGTTCAATATATGAGTCATCTGTTATAATAGACAATGCATTTGTGGCAACAGATAGATGATATATTACAATAGATGGGTCATCTGTTGGAATAAATCAAACTAGCCTTGCTACTGGTTTGATTTGTTCCAACAGTTGCTCCATCTAAGTTGTAACAGTTGAGAAAACTATTGTAATATCACCAACATCAACAACAAAGAAAAAATACCACGTGTTCCAACACCATCAACAACACAAACACTAGATATTCCAACAACACCAACACCCCTAACAATACCACCACCAAAGTAACAAACAAAAGACATAAAACAAATGATATTGACAACAAGAGTTTTTAAGTTCTCCCAACAAATGACTTTTTTAGCATAATTTAATAAAAATAATGGTTCGTTCATTCAAGACTTAAAAGTCACATTTCCTTTATTTTTCTTAATAAATAGGAAGCTGGTAATGGGTAAATCAATAATGACAACAGATGTAAATATCTAATTTAAATAATACACAAAGAAGAAGATGAGAAGGAAAGAGCAATAATAAACCATACCTGCAATGTCAAAAAAGCAAAGAGATTAGAAAACCCATTTCAGTCGAGAAAAGATATTGATTGATTGACATCCAAAAGGATCCTCATGCAAAAGTGGAGAGAAAATAGAGGAAAAAAGAGACCCTTGTGATTACTCCAAAGATAAGAGAAAGAGAATTCCAAATAAAGAAAAGAGATGAGTTAAGTTAATTTATGACTGAAGGAGAGAGAATTCTAGATATGAGTTTTAAATATTCATTAATAACTTTGAGGGGCATGAGGAGACGGTGAATTTGAAAAGATAAGATAAGACTACTTAATGAGGAGATTTTTGAGTTATCCAAGTAATATTTTGCACCGCCTTAGTATTTCATCTTTTTCTTATCTCAGATAGGAAATTAGGAAATTTCTTTAAAATAAAGAAAGATCTTAAAACATGTAAGTCATACTTTGCAACATATGTCAATTTTAGTTTGAAAATTTCCAATGGCTTAGTCATCCGTTGCAATAGATGGCAATGCCTATTTGATAATTTACAACAGATAGTTAGTTTGTTGCAACAGATGACTTAATCTATTTGATAAATTTCAATAGATAAGTTATCTATATCCACAAGTTGAACATTTATTTTTATACAATTTTAATTGAGTTCATATGTTCAACTACAACTTTAATTGATTAAGATAGAACTAGGGGTAAGCTCATAGGGTCAACTATAACTTCAATTGAGTCTTTGGCAATTGTATGATATTGGTATTGCATTCCTCCCGACCTAAGTCATCGATCGATCACTCTGAGTTGAAGCAATTCTTATTACCTTATTGTCAAGCTAATGCCTAAATTGATTAAGCTAAAACTAGGAGTGAGTTCATAGGATCAACTACAACTTCAATTAAGTCTTTGGAAATTACATGATGTTGGTATTAAGTTTCTCTTGACCTAATTCATCAATCAATCACTCTTAGTTAAAATGATTCTTATTACCTCATTGTCAAGCTAATACCTAAACTGATTTATATAGAACTAGGGGTGAGTTCATAGGGTCAACTACAACTTCAATTGAGTCTTTGGCAATTGCATGATGTTAGTATTGTGTTCCCCTTGACCTGAGACATCGATCGATCACTCTGAGTTGAATTGATTCTTATTACCTCATTGTCAAGATAATATCTAAATTGATTTTGCTATAACTAGGGGTGAGTTCATAGGATCAACTACAACTTCAATTGAGTCTTTGGCAATTACATGATGTTGGTATTGTGTTCCTCCCGACTTGAGTCATAGATCGATTACTCTAAGTTGAAACATTTATATTACCTCATTGTCAAGCTGATACTTAACTTGATTTATCTAGAACTATGGGTAAGTTCATAGGGTCAACTACAACTTCTATTGAGTCTTTGCAATTGCATAATGTTGGTATTGCGTTCATCCCGACCTAAGTCATTGATCGATCACTCTGAGTTAAAGCGATTTTTATTACCTCATTGTCAAGCTAATACCTAAATTTATTTAGCTAGAACTAAGGGTGAGTTCATAGGGTCAACTACAACTTCAATTGAGTGTTTAGCAATTGCATGATGTTGGTATTGCGTTCCTCCTAACCTGAGTTATCGATCGATTACTTTGAGTTGAAACGATTCTTATTACCTCATTGTCAAGCTAATACCTAAATTGATTTATATGTTCCAGTTGAAGTTAATACAATGTATTATGATGAGACGGTTAAAAATTACGCATATCTTTTAAAATTTTAAAAAATAATTAAGATCAATTCGGACCAAATTAACATTTTTAAAACTTGTCATTCTTTTCCAAAATACAAATCAACCCATACAACTCATCCATTTGTGGGGAAAATGTTTCATCATTTCAAATCTTGAGTTCTCGGTCTTTTCTCTCTCTCAATAATACAAACAACTACTCAACAAATTACTCAACCCTTCACAACAGATCAATTTTGTTTCCATTTTCGACCACATAGGTGTTATTTTGGACTTTATTCTTTCTTGTATCCATTGTTTTCTCTGTCTTCGTAGGTCACAGAGTTCAAAAAGAGTTCTATATTTGTTATTTTTTCAAAAAATTAGGGCTTTTAAGTTAATGATGAAAAAAAGACTTTTAGTTATATTATCTTCGAAAATGGGTTTACATTTTTGAATTTTGATGGTAAAATCATAGAAAGAACTCTAGAAAATCCTATTTTTTATCACAGTATTTTGTTGACTGTCATGGTATTGTTGGATGGTGTTTGAGATGTTGGTGGTCGTCGTGGTAGCATTGGTGGCTTTGTGGTGGCTGTTAGTGGTGGCGGTATTGATGGTATTTGTAATGTATTTTTTAAAATTTATGCATATATCAAATGTAATGTAAATTTTTTTCTGTTGTTTGTACGAAAAACATGTCTCTCAAAAGAAAAAAAAAAGTAAAAGTGGATCAACTTCTGACCACCTAACAAAAAGGTTACAGTACAGAGGAATTCAGAGGAGCTTCCTGAACAATCTTAGTGAGGGAAAAGTGAGCCGAGAAAAGTTATGAAAATGACGTTAAGGGAGGTGGACAAGGGTCTGTAGATTGTGATGAGGAAAATTGAAGTGAGGAGGAGGAAAAAGAATATAAACAAGAAGAAGAGGGAGAAGAAAGTGAGAAAGAGGATAGTATTGCATCACCAATGGGGCATGAATTAATATTGAAATCCCAACATGAGACTGTTAATACTATTAGTATTGATAGATTTCAAGTTACGATCTCGATAAATAACCCTGCAGAACTAACTGGTGATCTTCTACTTAAATATCAGTTGGGGAAACCTTTTGACGAATTTAGGAATATTATGAAGAATGGAAACATAGATTGACTTTTGAAGAAGAGCTGCTTTGGACACTTTCTTGAGTTGCCTGAGAACCACACTGCCCATTTCTAAATGAGCATGGTATATGGTCTTATCAAGTGCAGGATCAAGTACGTGGGGGATGATGATAAAGATTCGAAGGATGGAAAAAATATGGATGAAATCTGGATCAACTACTGTGGCATTTAGGTTTGTTTTGGCTTGAAAGATTTTTCCATAGTGACGGGCTTGAGTTACGATCATTCAGAAGAACCTCTCACCAAGGAAACACTATGAAAAAGGTCCAAGGCTAGTATGACAGCCAAACCACCACCATCAAATAGTAGTAAGGCATTGTTCCAGCGACTACCTACCAAAACCAACGAATGCAAGGAAAAAATAAATGGGTTGCTGGACATTGCTAGATATGGGTGCAAATTCAATAAGTTGATAAAACATCTCAAGGATAAAACCATACCAAAGTAGTACAGAGAGAAGTTGTACTTTATTTAGTTTGCCCATTTTGTTATATTGGCAAGAGACGTTAACAAAGTCATAGAAGATGATTTGTTGAAGCTTACTGAGGATTTTGAGAAATTTAACAATTATCCCTAGGGATATGACAACTACTACTTGACTGTCAAATATTTACTAACAATGCTATGCCCAAAGGTGATCACATTATACGGCTTTCCTTGGGCTTTCATAGTAAATTTAATCACTCTTTGTTTACTAATCCATTAATTTATATTGAATAATTATTATGAATTTTTTTCTCTTGCCTCCTATTTACATTTTTTAGGCTTGGGCATTTGAAGACATTCCTCACATCCTAAAAAAGGTCAAGGATTATCCGGATAAGGTTTCTTATCCAAGGATCCTTAGGTGATTGGCTGCAAAGAGAAACATAAGAATTAAGGAAGCTGATCTCTTTAACCCTTTGGATGATTCAATACGTCTTCTTTCAAGTAAAAATTTTTGGCTCAAAGAAAGATATCTAAGTAGATGTGCCATCTATTGTGATAGATGGGTTGTCTGTTGCAACATATTAACCATCTACTAGAACTGGTGCACCAAATGAGTAATTTATTGTAACAGATGATCCATATTTTCCAAAAAATTAACCATTTGTTGCTCTGGTTCTATGAACCCGACTCAACAAATTACCTATCTACTGTAAATTATACAACGGATGGGTAATCTGATGCAACATATTGTTAATCTGTTATGTTAGAAAGATCATCTATTGCATAAGGTTTCTATGTTAATATGTAACCCAACTGACTGCAAATTATTATATGATTTAAATGTGTTTTTTTTTTTTATAAGTTGGGCATCTATGGATCGTACCTACTGAGTAGGAGTTGGGAATGACTTCTTTTATTACTCTAGGTTTTATTAATACAATAGTATACCCAATGATGGAGTTAATAAAGAAGGAATTGGATGGGGCAACATCCATATGAAGAGAATTTAGGCAAGGTTAGCCTAATGTTGAGGCTCTTCATGACCAACCTACTGCAATAGATCTGGGTGCTTCTTCTGGGGGTATTGCTGGTGGAGTTGTTGATGTTGGTGGCAGACATGCTGATGCTGCTGACAGTCATGATGTTGAGCGTATTGATTCTCAAGAAAAAAAATATGTTTGAAAATACCCCTTTCATCGGTCCCTCTTACCCTTACACAGGTCCCTCTCACCCTTACACTAGTCCCTCTTACCCCTCTTCACCCTCATGTTCTTATTACAAATGCAAAGAGTGCAAGGACAACCAGGATAAACTCTTTGAAAAAGTAAAGGCTATCACTAAAGCTGTTGAGGAATTAAAATCCAAGAGGGGTGTCATACCATCGAAGAAGGTGAGGGAGCCATACACTCCTATAGTGGCAGTTGGGAGGAAGAAAAGAGCAATTAGCCAAGTAATCTCCAATCAAAAATCGAAAAAAATTACAACTCTTACCTCTCCAAAAGTTGTTGAAGTTTAGGGGCTATTCAAGAAGGTGGACATATACGCAGAACTTGGCGTGAAAGAGAAGAGGGACCTATGATGGGCCAAGAATGCCAAGCAAGGTGCATAAAATACCCTATTCATTCCTTTTCTGCCCAAGATTTTAGAAGTATGACAGATATGCATATGTAGTACGTGGACGGGGTAAGTTTACTTTTCCTAACCTAGCCTTCTAATCTACTTCATGAAGAAGAAGCTACGCAATAGATGTGTCATCTATCGCAACATATGTGTATTCTAGTGCAACTTGTGGAGGTTCTGTTGCAACATATTACCCATCTATTACATAAGTTGTGTTAGATGGGTAATCTATGAATAGATTCAGAGAAATCTCTACAACAGATGGACCATCCGTTGTATCTTTCCACTATGTTTTCCTTCTTTTCAATTACTAACCTATTTAAAAATTGACTTCTTATATCACAGTATGTTGAATAAATTCTCTGCCTCTTGAGGGGTATGCAATTAGCGTACCCGAAAGCTTATGATGCTGTCAATAGGATAATGGACCTTGACTTTTGCAAGAATCTGAAGGATAGGTACGATAATCTCAGTAATCTAGCGTTAACTCTTGATGGTGTGGGATTTGATTCACTACTTTCTATGTTCCAATAGGATGACAAAATGATAAAATATATTAGAGGGGAGAGTCTAAATTCACATGGCAAAAGCTGGACAAAGGCAAATAGGATTCTTGGAGTCATGAATATGGACGAAATACATTATTGGACAGTTGAGATACTACTTAAGGAGGGAAAGATAGAGGTTTATGACTAAAACTTACCTTCCTTGGACGATGCCAATTTTTTTACCCACATGCAGCCACTATTGGGGTTGTTCTCCACCTTGTTGAGGCAGGGTAAACCGATGGATCATTTGCCAACAAAAATGTTGATGAAGTAACCAGGGGATTTTGAAGGTCAAAACAAGGACATGGACCTTCCAAAAACTAAAACCACTGCTGCGTGCGGGTCGCACGCTCTTGCACATATCGAATGTTTGTTGACCGGCACAGAAATGGCCGAGCCAATGACCTATTTATGCGACAATGCTGTGGTAAACATACAAGAGGTCTGGGCTTATGGGGTACTAACTAAACTTTTGGAGCCAGTGTATAAAGAAGAGCCTGTGAAATAATAATTTTTTTATTTCAAGTCACATCACTTTACATACTTTACATACATGTAGTGGCAATATTTTTTGTCTGATGAAAGTTGAATTTTTTTATAATGCAACAGATTATCCATCTGTTGTAAAATATATTCTATCTGTTCTGATAGATAGTTTATCTGTTCCAATAGGTTGGTCATCTGTTGCATTATGCCGATGTTTCTATTTAAGTCTTATCTGTTGCAATAATGGGAAGACCTATTTGATGATTTCTAATAGATGGCCTACATGTTGCAACATATGTCTAAATCTGTTTGATATTTTCCAACAATTACGCTTGAATATCCATGTGCTCAACAACACCAAATCAGTACCAAATACAAATACACCACCACAAAAATTTCAGCAGTTAGGCTTGAATATCCATGTGCCCAGCAACACAAAACTAGTAGCAATAATGTAAAAAATGTAGTATCTTCTTGGTCGATTTTATTTCTCTTCAAAAGCCTTGACTTTCTTCAACAAATCCAGATTACACTATTTGCTTGTGAAGGGTGTCGCTCTTTATACCAATCAAAGTAATCATATTCACCCAACTTCTACAAAAACAAGACCACAATTACAAAATAATTACAAGTCAATAATTAATCAACTAACTAAATAAAAATATTACCTTTGAAATCTTACAAGTAAAAAACCTACGACCTGGATTTTGTTGAGTCCATGAAGTCTTCAATAGAGCTTCATGACAACACTTACAATATTGAAAATCTTTATCACAAAAAACACTGGAAGATGAGCTCGACATTGTCAAGCTCAGTTGGAGAAAATGAAAAAAATATGCAGAAAAACCAATTACAAATAATTTAAAGAATTTGGATAAAGAAAAAAAGATGATGAAGAAGAAGATTTGGGAATTTAGGGCTAAATTTTAGGAAGAAGATTAATATATAAGACAATGCGGGGAAAATAATCGTTGGGGGCCAAATCTGACGCCAAGTTAGAAAAATGGTGGTTCAACGAGCCTTGGTTGGTTGAATTACATGCGAGCTACCAACAGGACAAAAAGTGCCAAACTGACACATTTGATGCCTATTTTATTTTAGGTGTTTAAAATGAACACTGTCTACTTGATACCTATTTTATTTTAGGTGTTTAAAATGAATACTGTCGATGGGTTTTGCCTTTTTTATTTCAAGTAACTTCACTTTACATGTAGTGGCAATTTTTTATGTCTAATAAAAATTAAATTTTTATAATGCAACAGATTGTCCATCTGTTGTAACAGATATTCTACGTGTTCTGATAGATAGTTTATCTATTACAATAGGTTGGTCATCTGTTATATTATGTCGATGTTTCTATCTAAGTCTATCCGTTGCAACAGTGGAAAGACCTATTTGATAATTTCCAATAGATTACCTACCTGTTGCAACATATGTCTAAATCTGTTTGATATTTTCCAACAGATATGTCGTCTGTTGCAATAGATATCTTATCTATTGTAATATTTGAATCTAGTATTCTATTTCAATTAATAAGTTCAAATCTAAGGATAAAAGTAAAATTCATAGACAAAATAAAATAAATCGAAGCCTTCAGAAAATACATGAAATAAATCAACAAATAAATAAATGTAAAAAAAAATATTATGGGTATAGATCTCAACAAATACATCAACAATTTAAGTTTTGATGCCAAGAATTCCTAAGAAGCGGTGAGATTATTACTTTGACAGAATCAAGCTATAAATATCTACTCAATATGGACAAGTTGTTGTTCATCCGGTGCTATGGAATTTGACTTTGATCGTCGTGGATCTTTAATGTCACTTACGTATGGTTTCTGCGCTTTTTGTTCTCCGTATTTCCATAAAAAGAGTAGCATATTGTTAATACTATTCAGCAGTAGCTTCTACAGTGACATCCACCTAGAAATCTAGAATTGGTCAATGCAAATCACAGAGATACAAAAAAATATAAAAGGATAACTCATCTATTTTAGCAAATTAAACTGTTCTTCCTCCTATTTTAAATTATCCCAAACAAATTATATTTCTATTGCAACACATGGATTAACTGTTTAGAAAAATTATAACATAAGGAAGACCTGTATGGTAATTTTCAATGGATGAAGCATTTATTGCAACATATGAATCATCTTTTTGGAAAAACTGAAATGGTAGGAAGTCTTGATTTAATTTATCCCAATAGATAACCCATCCATTGCAGTAGATTGGTCATCTGATGGTACAAATAAAAGTGGTATGTAGTGATATTTGATTTGCTAAAATATATTAGACAAATGTCACAACAGATACTGTATATGATGCAACAAGTTAGTCAACTTTTGAAACAGATGTATATATCTATTTGATAATTTTCAGCAGATGTGTCATCTGTTGAAACAAATATGTTTCTGTTTGTTAGTTGGAACATATGATATATATTCACCTTCTTCATCTTGTTCTTCTCTCCTTAGTCTATTTTATATTGCTCAATAGTGCAACACTCGAACAGAGGAGTTGCAATTTTGCTTTTTTGGATGCTTGATAATGCCTTGGAAATTACTTTCCTTCTTCTCTTAGCCTTAATCTCTAATGGAGTGTATGAATATAAAATCCTCTTTGATGGATTGACACCCCTCTTAGATGTCAATTCCTTTATAGAATTAGTAAATGCATTAATAGCATTAATCACTACATCATGTTTCGCCTTGCAGTCTTGACATTTGTATGCAGAGCATTCGCTAGGATAGACAAAATTTGTATAACCAGTATGATCATACTCATAATGGTTTGTTTTAAAAACTTTAAGAGGAGCATCATTAGCACCAACAAAAGATCCACTACCACCACCAATAGCTCCATCACCACTAAAACCATCGACAACAACAAGTCCACCCTCCAAAATTATTTTTCTTGTGATGGTTGTAGCTCCAAGAAATTTCATTTTAATTCTTTAAATGACATTAAGGTCTAATAAAGTTTTTACAGACCATAAAGTAAGAAAAAATGGCATCTTAAACTCTCGATTGGTCGGAACAAGTGATGAATGCACAATCTAACATAAATTATTACATATATTAGAATGATGATTAGATCATTCAAAAAAAATCATAAATTTAAATAAAAAATTAATTATAATTATACTTACTTCATCCTTCGAAGGTTTGAAGAGATAAAGAAATTTTGTATTTTTACTAGTTTTGGCCGACAGCCATCTCAAGATTCTTGGACAGGAAACTTCTTCCTGTTAGTTCACTTGTTGTCCCAAATAAGGAATGGATTCAAACGTTCAAGCCTATAAAATAACGCCAATGAATCAAAACCATTATTAAATAATAAAAATGAATCATATCATAATAAAAGAAATATTTACCATGAAAGCCCATGGAAAGCCATAAAAGTTGACTTTCTTTGGCGTTAACAGAGTCAATAAATATTTGACAGTCATTTTGAAGTTTTCATAACCTCAAGGTTAGTTGTTAAATGCCTCAAGATCCTCGGAGAGCTTTGTTAAACCAACACTTATGTTGTTGTTAATGTCTCTCTCCCAAAGAATATTATGTACAAACCAAACCAAGCTCAATGATTTTTCGTGCTTCTTTAAAATTCTTTTACCTTTCAACGCTTCTATCAAATTTTTGTTTTTGAAGCTTGGATCAACAATAGACACTAGGTCATCATGATCACTCAACTTGCCTTTGCCTTTTTGCTGTATGTGGGGTATTTTTCTTAGGTTACAATAGGTATAACTTGAGAAGGAGGATAATATTTTAGTCCAGTAACTTTGGCAAACTCCTTCCAACCAAAACAAACAGGCATGCCACAGTAATTTATCCACACCTTATCCATCTTATCTTTGTCTTCATACATAAACTTACGTTTGAGAAGATCATATACCATTTTTATTTGTAAACGAGCACTGTTGTCCTCCGGCAAATCAAGATATTGCCAAAAGCAGCTGACTTTGAAATAAGCATCCAATTTTTGTTCTCAAATTATTTTTTTGAAGGCATCGAAAGATTTTTCCATGGCTGACTTAACCACGAAATTACCCGTTAAATCGGTGGAACCATCGCACTATATTCTCAAAGGATCACGATCAATGCTGAAGGTTTTGACCAACTCTTCGATGGAGGGGCTATTAGCATTTGGATCATATCTTTTAAAACATTCTTCCTCCCGGTGTTCATCATATTCTGCTCCTAATTGAGATAATGCTTGTAAAGCAAACTCATAGAGTGGTGGATATATCCTAGCTGCTTTACTTGTTCCTTTACTTGGTCTTGATTCGGTTTCTATTCTTTTGGAAGCCATCTTATCTAAAATTAACAGAAACATAAAATAGATTATAGTAGATTAATACATCGTTAAAAAAGGATAACAGTAAATCTAAAATGCAAAATAGTAAAATAACAGTTCCAACAGATCATACATCTATTGCACTAGGTAGGTTATCTATTGCACCAAATAACTAACCTATTGCAACGGATGAGTAATCTATTGCAACAATACAAAATATAT
Source organism: Capsicum annuum (assembly GCF_002878395.1). Classification (NCBI taxonomy): domain Eukaryota; kingdom Viridiplantae; phylum Streptophyta; class Magnoliopsida; order Solanales; family Solanaceae; genus Capsicum; species Capsicum annuum. Next base: position 25,280,243 of record NC_061121.1, on the reverse strand, counting down.
CACTCATTTGTTGAGACAAATGAATGTTCTGTGCAACAGATCACACATCTATTACAATATATGAGTGATCTGTTGGAACAGTTAACTAACCTGTTACAAAAAATGAGTAATCTGTTGCAATAATATAAAATATATCACTTATTTATTGACATAAATAAATGGTCTATATAATAGATCACACATCTGTTGCAACATATGAGTGATCTATTGGAACAGTTATCAACAACCAATTTTGTTTAGATTTCTTCCAACAGAAAAGTCGTCTATCGCAACAGATAAATGATCAGTTGGAAAAATCAACTATTGGATATATCCTGTTGGAATAGTTAATAGGATTTTATCCAACAGAAGGTTCATCTGTTGCATCAGATAATTAATTTGTTGAATCAGATTTTTAATTTAGTGGTTCCTCCGTTGCATCAGATGGTTAATCTGTTGCAATATATCGTTAATCTATTACTTCAGATGATTAATCTATAGCATTATATGGTTAATCTATTGCATCAAATTTTTAATTCGATGGTTTCTCTGTTGCATCAAATAGTTAATATATTGCATCATATGATAAATATATTGCATTAGATGGTTAATTTATTGCATCAGATAGTTAATCTATTGCAGAAAAAACTAGTAGCATGATTTTATTCAATAGAACAAGAACAAATCAACCCAGCAACAGGAGCAACACGTAAAACACTAACATCGTTGTTTTATTTGTATAAACACAAATAACAAAACTCAAACTTTAAAAAAAATGCAACAAATAGCAAAAAATTATAATTCACTCCGAAAAGAGAAGAGAAAAAATACCAAACATTAGAATTTTATTCAGACCGCATTTTAAATTAAAGCAACAAATATTGAAATTATTAACCAATACTAGAAGAGAAGTTGGATCAAGTTCCTCATTTTCTTCAAAACTAATAAGGCCATAATTTTTGACCTGTGAAAGAAGAAAAAGGACGATGAAGAATTCAAAATTATTGTGGTCAGAGAGAAAGGCTGTCACATCGATTGACGGTTGAAAGTCGAAAAGGAACTCGAAGCCCAACTATTTATCATCAGAGGTTGAAGTTGCCAGGGATTAAAAGGAGAAATTTACAAAACTCTTGGTTGAGAGAAACTGTCGAGAGAGAGATAGGAGAGATGGTTGATTTGTAGATAAGAGAGGTGTGGGTTGATTTTTATTTTTGAAAAGATTAGAAAGTTTTGAAATATTAATTAAGTCCACAATTAGCTTAATCATGTTTTCTAATTATGTTTGACCCTTTAAGTTGGTCAATATCATCAATCCTTTATTCAATACTTAAATGTAGAACCGTCAATATGGGTCAGGCCCGTTGGGCTGGCCCGATCCGGCCTGTAATTTGATGAAGTTGGGCTTCAATTTTTGCAACCCATTTAAGAACAGGTTTTTAGCTCGGCCCAGATAAATCTGTGACCCATGGGGCTTGAGCAATGTGGGTTGGCCCGCGGGCCATCCCGTAAGTCAAATGCATGCAACTATTTAGATTGCTTATTAGTATTTTTATTTGGATCAAAGGATATCATGTGAAAAGTTATTTAATTTCTCTATTAGAAGTATTTTTTTAGGGTGTTGGAGACTTGATTAACAAGTATTAACACTATGTAATATTGTTTGACAATATTTATATTTATTAACATTCAAAAATTATATTATAAAATATTATTTTTTAAAAAAGTGGGCTGGCCCGTGAGGCCCGCAGCCCATAGAGTAATGGTGTGGGCTTGGTGATTTTTGGCCCATCATTTTGATGGCCAGCCTAGCTTGGCCCGCCAAACTCAAAGCCCATGTGGGCTAGTCTGGATGGGCTGGGCTGGGCCGACCTGTATTGACAGCTTTACTTAAATGACACCTTTCCTTGAATTTACTCTTTAAGCTTTACTATATGTGAGTACATTTGATTTTCTTCAAATATTTAACAAACCCTAATTGTTAAATTATAAAATTCTAAAAAAAGTTTAATATCGAGTCACATTTAGAGGTTTATTATCTGAATTTTTTTTTTGATTTATTACAGGATTTGGTGTAGCTTTCTAGATTAATTAATTTATTTATAGAATAATTTCATAGACCCCTTCACAAATTTTATTTTTGAAAGTTGATCTCTCACGTTACATATGATACCACACTTTGATTATTTTTATTTCTTTATAACATTTCTTTTAATCTATTTATCACTATACAAAATTGTATACTTGGAATTAATTGTTTTATGAAATGATTGAAATACCAAGGAGTGAAATACTTTTGTAAATTTTTAAAATTTTCATTATGCCATCATTATCAAATTTCATCAAATCTTTCAACTCCTTCTCCAGCCTCTCCAAAATATCTATCATCCACAACTTTTTATTTTTTTAATTTCATAATAAGTGACATTATTTTATTTTTTATTCCTTTTACTAACTCTATTTACTAAAAATTATTCAAGTTTACTTTGCATAGTCAATGTATTGAAAATAAATTCATAGAAAATATTACAAAATAATTTGAAAATCACATCTACTTATTTAATAGTGTACTGATAATATGAACAAATAATATGTATCAAAAGTAAAAAATGTAATTAATTCAACAAAATAGTATATCAGTATAAGGGTAAGTAAATGAAAATGTAATTATTGCACATTTATGATAAATATAATTTTATTTATTTATTTTTTATTTTACCTTTTTACAATGTCGTTAATTCAGTAGGTAGAGTTTGTCAAACATATGAAAATAAAATGATTTATTTTTATTAGCAATATAGTGGATCAAAATTGCTTAAAAGTATATGTGAGGGGTCATTTTGAATATATCTTTAAACATAAGAGATCGTTTTTTATTTCATCTCAAATTTTAGATAATGTTTTAACCAAATTATATTAAAATGATTTTTGTGAAAGATGAGGCAAAGTTAAATGACTTTTGTGTAACAAAATAAAGAAAAATAAATTTTTGAATAAAAAATACAAAGTTGAATGACCACCCATGAAATTTACTCAAATAATTTATAATAGTAAGTTAAAATAATAAACTTGCTTTTGGAAGTATAACTAGTTGAATTTACTTACTCCAATGCTTGGAAAAAATTGAAGGAACGTATAATTTAATTTTTCATTGTCCTCGTGATAGTTTTTATAGAATAAATAGTTTATTAAGAAAAGATGTCCAGTACAAACTTGATTACGAGAAAGAAAAAAGGGAAGAGAATATCACACATGTCAAATTAAATTACCTAGCTAACTGTAATCATGAATCACGCAATTAATAAATACTTTTTTTTTACATAGATTTTGTTCTTTATTTTTCTTAAGAAAGTATATTAATTTGGCAAAAAATATACAAAACTACAACTCATAAATAGAAAAAAAAAATGGAAAGCACAAAAAATGGGGCCTCAAAATGTGAGAAGCCTAAAGCCTATGCCTCAGTGGCTTTGACCTCCAGCCAGCCTTGCCAACGGAGTAAAGGCTACTTAAGTAGGTACAACAACAAACAATAATATATAATCTCCTAGGTGAAGTTTGAACAAGATAAATAAAATATACGCAGATCTCAGTGTTGCTATCTGGGTTTATTTAGCCTTATTTTGAGGAATTCTTGTGTTCTTAATGAGTAAATTTTTGTATAATTGAACATGTAAATGTTGAAATACTTGATCACAATGTTTAAATTGTATTTCAAACAAGTTTGAAATTAATTTGGTCATTTAGAGTTTAGATGAGAAAACTAGTGTTACTAGTTTGAGCTATGTGTTGTTCTAGTTTATCTCGATGGATTCTAGTATGTGTAATGAGTTCCTAAGGGTATGATTTTGTAATTATGTATGGAAAACTTGTTTATAGCATTTATGTTCAATTGAAGCAAGACAAGATACAAAATACTAAGTAAAAGATCAAAAGGATAAAACTAGTTCTTAACTTTAGTTACTAGTTCACCGTCTTGGATTTTATATTGTTTTGAGCTCTAATTCATGGTGTTTGATGCTATAGGATGTCTTGTAAGTTTATTATTATGATATATGTATGATACAAAAGCTTAAAATCAAGTTTAAACAATACCACACAGCTTGGAATGGATGGACAAACACATGGGACAAGATTCGACAAAAAACAGACATTTTGGAGTCATTGGCGTGGCATGAACTTTAGCCACCGCGTTAGGGTCATTACCACACACTTGGGGAATCATAAATGACCAATTACAGTGTTTAACTATGATAAGGGTGTTCCACAGACCCTAGGTGTGGCACACACCTAAGTTCAAATTGGCAGTTTGTGTCCTCCTATACATAGGACCCTTAAACGTTATGTTACACACCTTGGACAACCTTGAAGCTTTGAGGGAGACTTGAAAAAACTTAAATTAGGGTTTTATTCCATTAATTTAATTTTTTTATGAATTTTGACATGTATTGTATCATTGCGATTATGGTTATGTCCATGAGCGGCTAAATGCTCTTTTCCGAGGTTAAGGCCAAGAACATGATTACTCTTGTTATGAATTGATTTGATTTTGATTATTTATAAAATTTGATTATTTATTTATCCTTATTATCAATATTTTAAGGATTCACGACTCTTAGAATACATTCATTGTCATCTTGTGAGCTTGAAAGAAGGAACAAGAGGATAGAACGTAGGGTAAATAGAATAGGGTTGTAACCTTCTACAGAATAAAGTTAAAATTTGCATTTAGGATAGAAATATACCTTCGCGACCTATTTGGTTCACTTACAGGATGAAATATGAATGCATTTAACTTAGTTCTCACATCCCCAATCAACGATGTAGTTGTAGGTCTAAGTTACATAGGTGATTAGAGGCTCGAAAGACCATGATCATAATATCAACCCAGTGAATAAACAACCAAGATAAGTAACATAATCAATTAAGTTCAATAGCATAGTATGATTGTTCCAAAGCCTTAACCATGGGTTTCTCCCCATTGATTGTCCAAGCACTTTACTTTTCCTGCATTATTTATGGTTACATTTAGTTTTAACTTTCAAACTCTTTTGGTTACTTTTGCACCAATTTAATCTTATTAGTGAACTAGAATTGGATAGTTGTGAACACAAGTCTCTGAGGGATTGATACTTGGCTTGTAAAAGGCCACTTTACTACTTAGTAGAACCACGTACACTTGCCTGTGCACTTGGGCGCAACAAGTTTTTGGCGCTGTTGCTGGGGACTTGTAAATAGGAAACTATCTTATTTTTAGTTTAGCTGTATTGAGTTGTACCTAGTTTAGTATTTTTTATTTTTATTTTCTTTTAATTTTCTGTCACATTTCTTGATATGTCAGCCTTGGATAGATAATGGTCGAGTAATGATGATTCTTGTTGTTTTGGTCGAGGACCCCACCGAGAAGCTTTTTGTCCAAATTTTTAGGAAAATGAGTGGTTTGGGACCTTCACTAGATGAGGTAGATACTAGCCAATCTTTGGAGTAGACACAAGAATTTCAATCATTCAACTGTCATTTTTTTCTTGAGACTAATATTGAGAAGGTGAATAAGAGTAAGTATGTTGTGGATGGTGTAAATTTAGATGTGGGATTGGTTGGGTCTCATTCAAATCACTTTTCTACATTATGTTTAGATGATTACATGTCTTTGGAGTCATCTAAAATAGTGGAAGGGTGTGAAGATGAGGAACAAGAATCCTATATTCTTAAATTTGCACCAAACAAGCAACACAAAAACATGCCTCACTTCAAGGACAAGTGGTTTACCATGCCCCATCCATTACTCGGTTCCGTCATATTTGTACCAATACCTTATGAGTGAAGCAAAAAGATGGATGCGAGGTTGGGGGTGAAATTCATATCCTCAAGGTAGAGGAAAAGGTGTATGTGGGTGATGCCATGACACTAAATTAGGCGTTGCTTGGGAGGCAACCCAAGTTAAGGTAGGTGTTTTTTTTTTGTATTTTTAGTTTTTACTTCACGTAGTTTTTGTTTTGTTGAGTCATAGGCTGATGGAAAGTCTGAGTATCGAAAACCCGAGTTAAAGAACATGGAAAAGACTAATTGTGGTTTCCTTGAACCCTCTTAGTGATAAAAAAAAAAAGCTACTAGCTGTCACACCCCTTTTTAACTCCAAAAGATTCATTTTATGGTTTGAAAGAGTTTTATTATTAAAGTGACAAAAGATGAACATTTATTTCGAAAAGGACCTTTTATATTCAAAACTCAGAGTCCCCACTTGACATAATCCTGTGTGCCAAGTCACCTTTGGAAAATCCTTTTCAAAACGGTTTTGACTCTAAAACTGATCCGCGAACAGAGATTTCGGTTAAGGAATTCTATTGACCGAGGGGAAGGTGTTAGGCACCCCTCGATCTCGTGGCTCGACCATAGTTTCTTGGTTGAGCATATCGGCTAATTTGACACTATGAATTTATAAACCACACAAAGCACACACAACAATCAATCAAGCAAAACTAAACAAAATAATACAAAATTTAGTGTTTAGTCCAATTATACAGTCCAAAATAGAAAAAAAAATGTGAAAATATAAATCCTATTCTACCCTACACTAATTTTATACTATGGTCCCATGCTACCCGATGCCTCGGGCCTTCATCACGGACGTCCTCTAAATACAAAATACTTCGGGGCATTCTCCGGTGAATAAATACAAGTGATCACGGGGCATTTCCCAATTAAATGAATATATTTCCAAATGTAGGAACTAAAACCAAACCATTCAACTCAAATTCCACATTCAAACATTCAACAAGAAAACTTATTCCTAAATTTTGCCTACCCGAACCTACATTCGCCTATCCATTTCAACATATCATAATTCTATCATGTTTAAAATAATATTCATGCTCATTACGAATTAAACAAAACAACAATAAAACAAAGTTAATCTAAATTCAACTTTTTTATCAATTTATCAATTCCATCCCCAAATAATTGACTAATTGTTCGATTATTAATTCAATTTCTCACATCCAAATCCAACATCAACTAACCCAGAGCAAAGATTCGAAGATGCTCAAACAACAAATCATTCCCGATTAATTAACCAACTTCAACATAGCATCACCCTAAACAATCAAACTTGCTCAACCACACAATCAAGATCATGTCATCAACCAAAGCATTCTATCCATAATATCGGATATTGTAAATAAAGAAATAAGATAGTAGAGGTTAGAAATGGACCTGATTCAAAACTTTTTGAAGAATATTATAAGAAAATCCACTTCCGAGAACCTCAACTTGAGCCTCAACAATGACAAAAATTCAACTCGATATTGCCAATTCCGATTTGAACAAATTTTAATTCAAGAAAACGAACTCAATATAGACCTTAGAATCAACCCCTTAAAACAGAGATAACAAACCCCCAAATCGAGATCCCTAAAATGACACCAATCTTGAAACCCAAAACCAAACCTAAATAATTCGATGAGATGGAAACCTGATATTGAACGGACGACGAAGATTTGATATAGATGGACTGTTTTCTATTCAGGACCATCCAGAATCAATGGGTTCTCGATGGAATCTGTGCGTGTGTGAATCATGAGGGTGTAGAAGAGAGGAACAAGAATGAAGTTCCTGTGCGTGTATATATGTTGATGTCTTCCCTTCTCCCCTGCCCTCTATATGTGCATGTGAATCATGGTGTATTAGTATGTGTGTGTTGATGAGGATGAGCGTCACTGGTGAAGAAGAAAAAGGAAAAAGCCCCCCTAAAATGGCGTATGTATATGGTATATGTATCAAATCCAAAAGGAAAAGTCAGGTTCTTTTTTTTTGGACCCTTCCCCCCTTTATTGTTGTTGTCCATCTCCTCCCTCTATGGTCTTCTCTATTTTTATTAAAATGAATAAGGGAATTGACAAGAGAATGAAATCTTGGGAAAAATGGAGTGGGTCCTTTTTTTTGTCTTTTTTTTGAATCATTCTTTTTTGTATTGTTGAAATGGGGAAAACGTGTAAGGCATGAGGTATGGGGTATAGGGGTAGTGAGAGAAAGGTTGTTAGGGGTAGGTGATTAGGATAAAGTTTTTTAGGATAGATTAAAATAATATAAAAATTGTTAGGGGTTGTTATTTTTGTCATTTTATAGAGGAATAATTACATGGTTGAGGGTACACAATAGGATAGGGTAAAAAGGTGAAAATTAATCTTTTGGAAGGACAAAATTACGTGTCTACATCATGCCCCCTTTGAATGTAAACACACAATGTTTTCAAACAAAGAAGTAGACAACGAGACAAAATTTTGACCCGACCGTTACTCAAAGGAAGAAACAAAAGGCAGAAGGACAACCGAGTTGGAGAGTCGAGTGAGGTTCCATCGAGGTTTCGGTCCACGTCTTTGTCATTACACCAACAAAGAAAATTACAAGTTAAAACATAAATGAAATTAAAAAAGCCTATCTACAAAGCTTATTTTGGACTCTTGACTTGAGTTTTATCACCCTATTCTTCAGGCGGGCTCCTGACTTACAATTTCTTCAAATCATTGCTTGCCTTTCAATTTCTACACCATATTCTCCAGGAGGGTTCCTGACTTGCTATTTCATCAACTTGTTGCTATGCTTTCAATTTCTTCACCCTGTTCTACAGCCGGGTTCTTGACTTGCTATTTCATCAACTTGTAGCCATGCTTTCAATTTCTTCACCCTGTTCTGCAGGCGGGCTCTTGACTTGTAATTTCTTTACCCTATTGCTTAGTTTTCCATTTATTCGCATTGTGTTTCGAGCAGGCTCCTGAAATCACATCAAAACTGGAAAGAAGATTATCCCAAACAAAAATTATTATAAAGAGAAATTTTGTTTGCCAGAAAAGTAAAGTTCCAAAAACAAGAATTAAATTTTGCCCCAGTTTATCATCAAAGGACTTTTGTGAAAGTCATATCATTATATGAATCAAGTAGAATGACTCGACTATAAGGTACGTTTGATAGGAATAAAAGGAATTGACTCGACTAAAAGGTACGTCTTCTAGGGGTCCAGGGGAATGACTCGACTAAAAGGTACATCTTATAGGAATCAAGGGAGATGACTCGACTAAAAGGTACGTCTTCTAGGGGTCAAGGGGAATGACTCGACTATAAGGTATGTCTTATAGGGGTAAAAAGGAATGACTCGACTACAAGATACGTCTTATAGGAATCAAGGGGGATGAGTTGACTAAAAAGGTACGTCTTCTAGAGGTCAAGGGAATGACTCGACTAAAAGATACATCTTATAGGAATCAAGGGGGATGACTCGACTAAAAGGTACATCTTCTAGGGGTCAAGGGGATGACTCGACTAAAATGTATGTCTTATATGAATCAAAGGAACGATCCAACTAAAAGGTACATTTTCTAGTGGTCAAGGGGAATGACTCGACTAAAAGGTATGTCTTCTAAGAGTCAAATGGAATGACTCGACTAGAAGGTACATCTCCTAGGAGTGAAGGTTCAATTTAAGAAGTGTATCGCCTAGAAAATGAAAACTGAAATCCCCGAACAAGAAAGCGCGTCTTTGAGGGATATAAGATGATGATTTTTTTACCATGATTTGATTATCAAATCTGTACAGCAACATTGCTTCCTGCGTTTGTAAAAGTGAGGCATTGCAGCCCTTGATATTTATACTCTGAAGTCCTTACTTTGAAAGTAATATGTTTCCTGTTTCATCAAAGAAAACTTGTGAGTTTAAAACATGGTGGCTAGTTTGTGGCTTTAGCTTTTGCGGAGATCGCTCTTGCCCCTCGTCACATTTAACCTTTCTTTCAACCATTAGAATATGTAATTGACTTGCTGCATCATTGACCCAACTCAGATTATTAAGAGTGACTCCAAAACAAATACAGTATCTCTACTTTGGCATGCTCCTCAGATAAACTCTTTGCACCTTCATATTTCCATGAGTTCCCAGACTTTTCTGCTGACAAAACTTTTGCATGCCTTACTTAGGCTCACAATCATGTCTCTTACCTGTGTTGGCCTTTTGTCTTACTTTGTGCAATTGAAGAAGCTGGTAGCCAATTTTGAAATCTTTTCTTACTTGTTTTGACACGGACTTGACTCAAAGACAAGAAACAAAAAAAAGAATGATAATTTTTTTTTGGATAACTGACTCAAGAAAGATAAAATAAAAATAAAGAGAAGAAAGAAAATACAATGAATGTCCCCTTTTGAAATAAAGAAATGAAAAATTCATCTAAAAATGACAGTCAACACTAATGATTATGCCATGCATTTTGGATTAAGCAGCATGATCTTTTCATCCAAACTTTCTACCCATTGTTGTTGAGTTAATGTCCTTGAAACTGAGTTGCTTCCTTAGGTCAATTATATTTACGACTCCATTCGGCTAGTGGTTCCTTGAATGGTTTTCTCCAATAAGCTTCTCTCTTTTTCTTTTCATCAGCTTACCATTGCCTTATGGTTTCTGTAAGGGTTTTCCACTAATGAGACTCTCTTATCTTCGTTTCCCTTAACTCACAGTCGTCTTATGGTGCCCGTGAGAGTTTTCACCAATAGGACTCTCTCATTTTTATCTCTCTCAACTTACCATCGCCTTACGATGCCCGTGAGGGTTTTCACCAATAAGACTCTCTTATTTTTATTTCTTTCCTGATTTTTTATGTTGAGGAAGACAAGTAGATCCCAAATAAATCATCATATCCCTTGCATGCTTAGCCTTAACATCCTTAAAGATTGATCTGTAGGTCTTTCTTTGGTTGTAACTTGGCTTTTGGATAGGGTTAGAAAAAAAGAATGGCATGGGGCCCAAATGACACTTGAAGTGGGGTAGGACTTACAACTTTTGGAATCGACTCAAACAATAATGATTAACTCATGCCCCAGTTTTTTTTGATTGGGTGACTCTAAATTTTTTATTTGGTTGGACTGAGCCCTTAGCAGGGCATCCTACGTATCTTACCCCCGAGAGAGGAGAATCAGGTCGTGCGTAGTTCTGGTGGCTCAATATTTCGCTTGATTCTGATTTCCTTTTCTTTTCTTTTATTGACTCTCTTTTAGAGATTTTTTTGACTCTATTTTGCTTGACACTCTTTTTTTCTGTTTGGACATATTTTTTCTCTTTTTTTTTTATACCTTTTGACTCTATTTTTTCGCTTGACACCTTTCTTTTGAGTGTTGCTGACTCTATCTTGATTCCAAAAGAGGGGTATGAAAAAAAATTGGACTAAAGCTCAAATGGGGTAAACAAAGGATGACACGATGTTTGGATAGCAGAATGAAATGTCTTCATCATATCAATCCTTGAAAATGCAAGTACATATCATGCAATATGAAAGTGAGAGATGAAGATCATTTGTGATATTTTTTTACAACACTAATTTTAACTGAGATTGTGCATCGCTACTTCTTCTGCAAACTCCATCTTTGTTGTACATTCCTTATGCTTTTGTAGAGCTAATTTTTCTATTCCTTTTGATGTATGATCACACATCTACTATTTGACCTAATTGAGAAATGTCTTTCAAATGCTAACCAAGTTATTCTCACGATTCTCAAAATAATTGCCTTAATTTTCAAAGAAGGCTTCAACTTGATCACCAAATGCCCTAGCACTCTATCTATTTTCTCAGACGCTCTCTTTTTCTAACTTTAACCCTCTGATTCAATGCTCATGCTTAAACTAGATTTTAAGATCTGGCTGAAAATTTCACTAGCATGTCATATCACTAGAGTCAACATAAAATGTACTATGTTAAGAAAACAAACAAACAACACATATTTAAAACACAAAGGAAAATGGGATACTTCTTTTAGTTGAAACAAAATATAGAACGGTTTAAACATAAATGACAAAAGGAAAAAACAAGATAGATTCCGAACTACAACTCTGAAATAATTTGGATAACAGAAAATAAAACAAAACAAACTACCAGACCTCTTTCTAGTAGGGAAAGGGGTAACTTCTCAATTGCTCAGCCTGACATCTAAGCCACTGGTTTGCATATCAGCATGACTAGAGTTTCGCTTACTGTTAATTTTCTGCAATATAATTGATCCATCTTGAATCATCTTCTCAATTTCTCTTTTCAAATCTCGACAATCTTCAATACTATGACCCTGAGCATCAGAATGATACGTACATCGTATATTAGGATCAAAATTTCTTGAATGATGATTAAGAGTGCACCCAAGGAGAGGAGTGATCATGCCCTATTGTACCAATCTTTGAAATAATTTGGCGTACGACTCTCCAATTGGTATGAAGCTATCTCCTAACTTTTGCCTCATTTCATCATTCGGCTTGGATTGAAAATCAGGTTTAGAAGGGTTTTGGTATGTTTATAGAGTTAGAGGACGACTCTTAGGAGTTGGTGTGTTCCACTATGGGTAACATAGGGGTTAAACATATGGTTGTGCGTTATATACTGGATACGGAGGTGGATGAGTAGAGTATAATGGATTTTGGGAGTGATTATGTGGAGATTGGGCATGAACTTGGGTTTGAGCCTGAGAGTAGCGACAACGGGGTCTTCTTGACTGTGCCCGCTGTCCAACTACAATAGAAGATACAACTTCCTTATTCTTTGTCTCCCCAACACTTCCTAAACACTTTTGAATTGCTTAAGTTGTCACTTTCAACGTTGTAAAACTCATAATGCGACCAGTCTTAATTCTCTCTTCTATCGTCTCCCCCATTTTAAGGACCTTAATAAATGACTTGCCTAATGCAGGTAACAAGTGCTGATAATATGTTTCATCTTGTGCTTGAATAAACACCTCCGCTATTTTGCTTTCTTTTATTGGCGGTTTTACTCTAGCAGCTTGTTCGCGCCATCTGATCGCATACTCCCTGAAACTCTCAGTATTCTTCTTTTTTATACTAGTTAGAGATTTTTCGTCAGGGATCAAATCCACATTGTATTGAAATTGTTGCACAAATCCATTAGCTAGGTCATCCCAACTAATCTACTTATTAATGTCTTGGTCAACAAACCATTCCGAAGCTAGGCCTGAAAGACTCTCCCCGAAATAAGCCATGAGTAGTTCTTTCTTCCCTCCAGCGCCCGTTAATTGGTTACAATAATGCCTCAAATCTGCCACTGGGTCCCCATGTCCATCATACTTCTCAAACTTTGGTATTTTAAAGCCAAGAGGGAGGTTGACACCTGGAAACATGCATAAGTCCTTATATGAGACACTTTTGTAACCCCCAAGTCCTTGCAAGTTCTTCATAGCCAGTTCCAAACTTCTCAATTTTCTGGTCATTTCCTCTTGTTCTTCTGTCATAATAGATTTCTCAGTGTTAGGAGGAAATTCAGGCGGGTGAGTGTCACCGTAAAGACCAGTCAACTTGAATGTAGGCTCGGAAGTATAACGCTGATCACCATTAATATTCAATGTAGGCTCTCTTGTAGAGTAGGGAGGAACAACTTGTGGATGAACATCAAAAGTAGGAGCTTCAGGTGGGGGTGGCGCCGCAAAATCATGAACAACAGGTGGAGCTGAGTATGTGGTAGTCTTGGATTGGGGAGCGAGGAAATGAACATTGGAAGTGGTTCGATACTGTTGCCTCGGAGTCGATCCTGATGCTTATTGTGCCATATCAACAAAAATAGGAAATTGTGCATGTGACACGGGAAGCAAGCTAGAAAGATATTTCAGATTATCAGTGGGAACTGGAGGAGGCGGCAACCCATTCGCCCAAGCTCGATGCATTTCTATCATTTGCTGCCTTAATTTCCGAATCTCTTTATTAGCTCCTAAATTCTCATTTCCCAAACTCCCTGTCTGATTAGTGACAACAAACTCGATATCCTTGTTGGCCATAACTTTCTCTGTGACTTGGTGCAATATGGAGGACAGCCAAAATGCCACAAACCAACCACCTTAAACTAATAGGATAGGAGATAGCAAATGTGTTAGAGTTCAATAATTTTTCAAAATCTCTTTTTTTTTTTTTGAAATGATCACCAAACCCAAGAAGGGCGCCCACGTATCTCACTCCCGAAAGAGGAGAATCAGGTGTGCGTAGTTCGTGAAGTCTTGCCAAAATGGCCAATTAAACTCTTTTTCCTTTCTTTTTCTTTTTTCTTGAAACTTTAAGAATAACAAATTGTCAAAAGAATTGAAAATCTTTTTGCATTTTTCAGGTTTACCATTCCTATACAAAATGAAACCTATGATTAATCAAAGAAAAATCTTTTTGGATTTTCAATTTTGCATTCATACGTAAATAAAACTTGAAACTATTAACGGAAAATCTTTTTTGTGATTTTATTTAGATATGTATATGACACCTACTCTAAATGAAGAGTGAAGAAGATTTTTTTTTAATAAATTTTTCAGATTTCTATACAAAATAAAACCTATAATTACCAAGGAAAAATCTTTTAGGGTTTTCAATTTTGAATTTCATACGAAAATGAAACTTGAAACTATTAAAGGAAAATTTTTTTTGTTCTTTTCTCTTGAAGATGTATATGAAACACCTACTATAAATGAAGAGTGAATAAAATATTTTTTTAATTTTTGAAATAAGATCCTCGAACTAACAATAGGCTGCCTACGTATCTCACTCCCGAGAGAGGAGAATCAGGGGTGCGCAGTTCGTCCAAATTGGACAATTAAGGATTATAGAACAAACAAAACCTTGACTTGAGAGATATGATTGCACGATGAAAAGTAAAATCTTTTTGGGTTTTTAATTTGACACTTCATACAAAACTGACATCAACAACTATGAAAGAAAAATCTTTTTGGTATTTTCATTATATGAAATGTAAAAAATTTCTAACATCTTTTTTTGCATTTTTCTTTTATAAAAACTCCTATGAATGAATTTTTTTTTTTGAAGTTTTCTAATTGTAAATGCATGCTAAACAAAACAAAGGAAAATCTTTTTGATGTTTTTGAGAAAATGAGTGTAAAACGTAGAAAAAAATCTTTTTGAATTTTTGAATTGTGAAAAACAAAAAGCATAAAAAACTCTAAAAACTATGAAACTCTTTTTTTTTCCTTTCGACTCACTTGTTCTTCTATTTTCTTCAACAATTCTTGCCTACACCCTTTACTTCTAACACATGCTTTCCCTAAATCAGTCCATCAAATGACCATGTTACCCTCAAAGATGCAACATTTAGCACGTAGAGATGCTTTAGAGGTGAGTCTCCTACAAAGGGCCACGTGGATCCCGCTAGGTCTCAATATGATGCAGATAAGCATGACCTAAAGGCTGACCTATGCTGGGATCCATTAACAAGGCTATTCGGGAGAGCGTATGGTCAATAGTAGATTGCTTTAGCTGTCCGCCTACTCCATACTACCAATGGATCCCCCTCCTAAAACAAGGGTGACAACTATAGGTCGTGTATACACGTGTACTACGGATTTGTTGCAGAAAGAAAGACTCGGGTTATGCACATGATATTAGATATAAAGCGGTAACACAAAAAGTAAAAATTGTAAACAAAGAGCACGTAGGCACTTAACAATGATAAACAATACCACAAAACAATACAAACAAAATGTCTATACACCTATAGTGCCAAACTTGGCCGATACAACTCCAAAATAAGCTCAACTTCTGAAAAATCTCCAGCAGAGACGACAGAGTTGTCACACCCCTTTTTAACTCCAAAAGATTCAATTTATGGTTTGAAAGGGTTTTATTATTAAAGTGACAAAAGATGAAAATTTGTTTCAAAAAGAACCTTTTATATTCAAAAATCAGAGTCGCCACTTGAAATAATCTGGTGTGCCAAGTCACCTTTGGAAAATCCTTTTCAAAATGGTTTTGACTGTAAAAACTGATCCGCAAACAGAGATTTCGGTTAAGAAATTCTGTTGATCGAGGGGAAGGTGTTAGGCACCCCTCGATTGCGTGGCTCAACCACGGTCGTTTGGTCGAGCATATCGTCTAATCTGACACTACGAATGTATAAACCACACAAAGCACGCATAACAATCAATCAAGCAAAATCAAACAAAATAATCCAAAATTTAGTGTTCATTCTAATTATACAGTCCAAAATAGAAAAAAAAACCAAAATGTAAATCCAAAATTATGTTGTTGTCTTTCCTTCTTCCCTGCCTCCGATCTCTGTGTGTACGTGTGAATCGTGGTGTATTAGTGTGTGTGTGTTGGTGAGGATGAGTGTCACTGGTGAAGAAAAAAAAGGAAAAATCCCCTCTAAAATGGCGTATGTATATGGTATAAGTATCAAATCCAAAAGGAAAAGTTAGGTCCTTTTTTTTTTACCCTTCCCCCCTTTATTGTTGTTGTCCATCTCCTCTCTCTATGGTCTTCTCTATTTGTATTAAAATGAATAACAGAATGGAAAAGAGAATGAAATCTTGGGAAAAATAGAGTGGGTCCTTCCTTTTATTTTTGTCTTTTTTCTGAATCATTTTTTTTTTGTATTGTTGAAATGGAGAAAACATGTAAGGCTTGGGGTATGGGGTATAGGGGTAGTGAGGAAAGGTTGTTAAGGGTAGGTGATTAGGATAAAGTTGGTTAGGAGAAATTAAAATAAGATTAAATTGTTAGGGGTTTTTATTTTTGTCATTTTATGGAGGAATAATTACATGGTTGAGGGTACACAATAGGATAGGGTAAAAAGGTAAAAATTAATTTTTTGGAAGGACAAAATTACGTGTCTACACTAACTAAGCGTATAGGCCTCAGGGAGTATTTCCATCTCTACTTTAAGTATACTTTAGGGATAAAGTGGATTTTTAAGTGTGGGGTGGAGAAATTTCCAATGTTTTGGGTGTAGTGATGATGTAGGGTCGGTCTTGAGTCTTAGTTGTTTTTCTAGTTTTTGGGTAAATTTGAAAAAAAAATTACAACAAGATTTTTTATTTTTAGTGTTTTGTTTATTTGGGTCAGTTTATGTAACACCCTAAGAGTACACCCAGGGCGCCACATAGTGCTTACAGTCCTAAGAGACCACAAGCTAACCCATGAGCTAGTACCTGCTGTGAGCACTGAATAATAATGAAAAAATAACATAGGCGGAATATCTGAAGATGCCATAAAGTTTTAAATACTAACACTTTTCTGTGTCATAAATCAGGAAAACAACTGTCTGAAACTGATAAAATAAAGATAAACTGACTGACTGTCTGAAATGTCTAAAAGCCTCTATAACTTACTGAATAGGAGTTGATAGGACAGGCCCCAACTAACTCCATCTAACTACTGAACTGAAAGCATAAAAATAAATATAGTCTTTGTTCAAATAATGAGGACTCACCACTACTACGACTGAAAATTTAGAAGGTCTATGAGCGATCCAAGAACTGAGCATCCGAACCTATGATATGATACATCATAGCGCAAAAAAGAGTATGCGATCAATACTTTGAATGTTCTGGTATGCTAAATAAGGTAGGATGATATGCATGGTTTCATGTGTATGAGTAATAGCTGACTGAATAAATAGCATGAAATACTAAAGAAAATGCACATAATCTGTAAATATTGAGAATGCATGACCAAGCATAAAACATATTTTGAATATAATCTGTAAACTGAAATACTAAAATCTAATAATTGAATAACTGATATCTATATTCTATGGTCAATACAAGCCTGAACTAAAGTATACTGAATACTGAACTGAGACTGTGGGCGCTATTATCTAATCGACATGCCCCAATGAGCAAATTTAGGGACCAACCTGTGAACCCAGTTGGAAAAGTGTCAGTACCGTGCCATGGGTACTAACATTGGCTGTGTGGATCCACTGATTTACTATCCCAAAAGAGTAAAGGTGTCAAGTTTAAACTGACAGGTGACCCCTGCAAGGTAGTCAAGCATAAACTGACGGGTGACTCCTCATATCTTTTGCTAGCTACATAGTTTTGGAGTACAAGGACTACTAATAATGACTCTGCCTATCTGATGGGAAAGCCGTCATCCCTGGACTCGCTCAGTGCTAAATCCTACTCCTAACTGAACTGACTTAGAATACTGAATTTTTCTAAGTTTAACTTATCATGATAATTGACTGAACTGATATTGCTCATAACATGTCTGAAACTAATCTGAAGATGCTGAGGCTAAGCAAACAACTAAGTTTTTGGGTATTCACAACCCCCAAGGCTCGATAGCAATAATAATAAAATAGTACCAAACTTGGAGGACATAATATGAAAGCATTTATCCAAAATTCATTCTTGTAGGTATTTCATCAAACTTTTGATGTTCATAGTTCAAACTAAGCATGAGAATAGTTTAAATCTTGTAGAAATAGGATGATTTCAACATCGACATCTCTAAGTATGATTTAAGTCAGCAAATAGCATTGTTCAAATGTGTGGGGTTCAATATCAACGACAATTACATGTAAACATGGAGTAGAATTACAATTCATAGGAATTCATGGTTAAAATCACAATTACTTGTAGATATCACACTTTGAATTTAAAATTGGATATTTGGACTCCATGGGTGAAATAAACCCGTAGATTAAACACTTAACATACCTGAATTGATAAATTTGTGAGAATTGATGGTGAATTCTTGAGATTTGATCTTGAATCTTTAAAGGCTAGGGTTTGTTATTGAAAGAGGGCTACTTTAATTTGAAGAAATTGTGAAAGTAATGAGTAATTAGTTCTCTTTGGGACTTAAATCCCGTGTTTGGACTG
This sequence comes from Capsicum annuum, assembly GCF_002878395.1. NCBI lineage: Eukaryota > Viridiplantae > Streptophyta > Magnoliopsida > Solanales > Solanaceae > Capsicum > Capsicum annuum. Next base: position 25,261,635 of record NC_061121.1, on the reverse strand, counting down.
AATGGGGTAAGGGGAAAAGGACTTAAATCCTCTTGGGGACTAAAAGCGCAGAACTGAACTCAAAATCCTGATTTTAACACCCGGCGTGACGCGGTACAATTATGTCAGGACACGGGAAAAGGGACCATCCCAAACTGGAACTTGGTGCGACGCGATGCCATCGCAGTACCCCACTGAACCCGAATTTGGCCCTTAGCGCAATATGGTGCTATTACGGTGATCCACTGGAAAAAGGACGAACGCAAAATAGTACATAAGCGCAATGCGGTGCTTATCAATGGAACACTGGGAAATGACAAACATGAATTTTTCCATCACTGCGACGCGGCCTTAGCATGTTGGGCTACTGTTTCACACTAAAATTGCCATAACTTCTCACCCGATATCGGATTTAGGCAAAATTAGTATCGTTGGAAAGATAATTCAATTTCCTATCATTTGGTGGGTTTTGAGCTTGAAAATTCTCAGTATATCAAAATATATAATCGTTTGAAGTTGACTAAAGCAACATTCTTCCTGAAAACTCAATCAGTAAGAAATATTTTGATTCGTCTAATAGCTGGGTGTTATTGGAAGCCTTAATATACATCAAACTCACTCATAAAACTACCAAAGAACTATAATTCATTTCTCAGGATCTTGAAGCATGGTTCTAATATTAGTTTGGATTGTTGGGGTATTACAGTCTAGTAGGTGCACACTTCACCCACCCCATGGTTGTTCTTTTCCACGAGGACGTCCCTTGAACCTAGTATCCCTTTTTAGGAGTAATTTTAAATTTTTTGTGATTAGGTAAGTGAGATGTTCTTGTTGGTGTTATATATGATTACATGATGCAAGCTATTTTGAATATAAAGAGCATGTTTATTGTGTGAATTATTACTTTCCAAACTCCTAGGCTCTAATTTATGACTTTTGTATGTTGTTGGCTTAATATTGAATTCATGCTATAGTTTGGTTGAGAGTCTATGATGATATTACTTGAGTCGAGCATGTGGTAAGGTTGTTGTGTATTTCTCGTGTTTTATTCCTTTTCGAATTTTATATTAGAGAAAATGGTTTTGACCTTTTAAACTATTTCAAAATTCAAGAAGTTTTGAAATAATTTTGAGAAATTTATAGAGTCACCACTTAATTTTTATAGAAAATATCATGAAAGCTTACACAAATTTTAAAGCCTCAAAATAGAAATAAATCTTTGAAATAAGAGAAACTTAGTAAGGGTTCAATTAACGTCCTAGGAAGGTTTTTAAGGTACTTAGGAGCATCCGTTTAAAAACGGTTCACCAAAAGATAGTTTTTTTCACTAATTTAAAAAGGGTGACTAACTTTGCAAAAAAAAGTTGCTATTATAAAATCATATACGTACATGTTTAAAATTGACATTTTTTTATTCAAACGAGAAATAGTCTCTTTGAATTAGGAAAAAAAGTTACAACATGTTCTACTTAATCTAATATTAATTTTGAGAAAAAAATTACGAAACATTTCGCTTAATTCATGGTTAATTTTTGAGAAAACATTACAAAATATTCTACTTGAGAAATATTTTAATTAATTGATAATTACTCACGAAAAGTTAGAATTTGAGAATAAACCAAGAAATATTCTAATTGAGAAAATTAAAGCGAAACCTATTTAAACTAGGTTGCACACTTGGATTTAAGAAGAAAATAAGTTTGTGCTTTTATGAAAAAAAGGAATAACGTAATTATTTTTATTATTATTATTATGTTATATAAAAAAGGGTCAATTTCATTATAAATAACATCTTTAAAAAATGTTAAGGGAATGTCATGTTAAAAGTATTTTATCAATTATGAAAAGTTAAAATTTACAAGAAGAAAAATTTATTAAATTTGAAGAAAATTATTTTAACCCAAATAGGTCGTTAGTCGTATGAACAATACAAATGGCATTCGAAACGCAATACTAAATCTTTTTAGAAAGACTAATTCTAGGAAGAAAAATCGAAGGAACCAATTTAATCCGTATAGACATGATAAATTAGGTGAAAAAATTATAAAGTAAGTGAGAAAGTCGAGATAAAATAATATGATAACAACATGGAGAACAACTAGATTAATTAATTAAAGTTAGGGTTGATCCGAATAAACAAGAATAAGTTATAAATTACAAGAAAATAAAAGATAAAAGAGTTGGAGTTGGGCCCCCTTTTGGGCCATCAATAGCTGCCAGCTTTTGGGCTTTCAATTCTGTGGACTTAAAAGTCCACTTTCCTGCATTGTATACCACAGGTATACCAACCACTTTTCCTGTGTTTCCTTGTATATATACTGCATATACTTTTGTATATTGGCATAGAAATTGACATGTTTGCTTCCACTTTCCACATACACCGCATGATGGTGTATAAAAACTATTTTCCAGTGTATATGAGTTGTATACAAGCATGTATACTAGTGTTGCCCCGTGTATATCAGTCCAGTTTTAGACTTTAACGAGGCTTGACTCGAGATTGTTGGAAACCCAGCCCCAATGGATATGGAATGAGAGGTAGTCCAATGGACTCACAACAAATTTCACCGCTCAAACAAAAATGAGAGTAAGAATTAGCATTTGATTAAGGGGGAATAAACAAACAACTAAAGCCGTACATTTTGAATGCTTATGTTTTGGGTTCTTGAACAATGATTCCCTATAATATTTTTAAAGCTTTCATAATGCACTATTATTATTATTATTATTATTATTATTATTATTATTATTATTATTATTATTTCCATTCAGTGTTGGTAGGTTATGAACACCCGATACCTATGTGTTTATTTGCATTTCAGATCTTTCAAGTGATGATTTCAGTTAAGCCATAAATATTACCATTTCCTCAGTTGCTATCATCATGATGAGCAATATCAGTTGTTATGTTTAGTCGAACTTAAGTCAATGCCAGTGTTAGTTCAGTTGGGAGTAGGATATAATATCGGGTGAGCCTAAGGATAAGGGCTCACCTGCCAGTAGAGGGTGTGACCCTTAGTATCAATCCTTGAGTTCCAGAACTATGTATCCAGTATAGGTTTGAGATGTTTTCCTACTAGTTAAGGGTTAACACATATCTCATGAGAACATCTGCCAGTAAAGGGTGACTCCTTAGTCCTTCAGGACACTAGTTTAGTGGATCCACACAGCCAGTATTAGTACTCATGGAATGGTACTAACACCCTTCCAACTGGGGTTACAGGTTGGACCCCAATTAGCTCATATTGGAGAATATCGGTTAAATGATACCTCCCACAGTTTCAGTATAGTATTCAGTGTATTTTGAGTTCAGGTTTGCTTGACTAAGTGTACAAACTTTTCGATATTCAGTTTTACAGCATGTAGTTTTTCAGATTACCGAGTATCTCAATAACAACATAGATATACACTTAGTCCTGTATTCTCATATTTTACAGGTTCATGCATTCATGTACAATTACACCATGTATTTCAGCCTGTCCATATCTCATATACCAGTATATTCAAAGTACTGACCGCATACTTTTCTTTACACTATGATGTCTTATATCACAGGTGTGGACGCTCAGTTTCCCGACCTTACTTAGCGAACCTATTTTTACAGAAGCAGCAGCAGTGGTGAGTCCTCATCCTTCGAGGATATATTACATCTCATTCAGTTACTTCAGTATTTCATTATTTTTTATTAGTCGGAGTTAGTTGGGGGTCTTTCCTATCAAATCCTCAGTGAGTTTAGAGGCTTTCAGATGCTCAGACAGTCAGTTAGATAGTTAGTCAGCTTTATCGGTTTTATTAGTGGTTTTCAGATAGACCATTTGGTTTTTAGTATCTTGTCAGGTATTTTAGATTTATGATTAAGTCGTACTATCAGTATTCAGACTTATAGTACTTTATCAATTTATCTTTTGTACAGTTATTTTATTACTATTTTATTCAGTATTCACAATAGGTACTATCTCATGGGTTAGCTTATGGTCACTTGTGATCGTAAGCATTGTTGTTGCAACTAGAGGATAGTATTGGGTCGTGAAAAAACTTGGTATTAGAGCCTATGATATTATAGTATCCTAGGGAGTCTGAAATCCATGTTGAGTAGAGTCTTATGCATGGATGTGAAGCGCTTCACACTTACGGACGAGAGGCTACAAGACATTTTAGGAAAAGTTTTCCTTCTTTAAGTATTCATGTCGTGCGAAAGAACATGAGCTCTATTTAAATTCTCTTTTTAATTTATACTTTGCTTCATTTACAGACAATGCCTCCCGAGAGAAATAACAAAAGAAGGAACCAGGATTATCTTGCACCACCGTCTGTTCAGAAAGATCCCCTGAATGAACATGTTTGTCACACTAAGTTTACAACCGCTTTCACATCCTTAGACCATTCGGTAGCTGCTCAGAACAATCAGCAGGTTGTTGCTCAATCTAATTAAGTTGCCAATACAGCTGCAGCTAGGATTTAGGATTTCACCAGAATGAATTCCTCTTTATTTTTGGGATCCAAATTTGAGGAGGAGCCACATAAATTTTTGGATATGGTGCAGAAGGTGACTTATATCATGGGTGTCACTTTGAGTTAGAGTGAAGAGTTGTCTCCATATCAGCTGTAGGTTATAGCTCACACTTGGTTTAGGCAGTGAAAGAAGGATAGAAGTGTTAAGGCAGGGTTTATAGAGTGAGAGGAGTTTGCCATGGCTTTCTTAGACAGGTTTTCCCCCTTAAAGTTAAGGGAAGCTAAGGTGTAGGAGTTTATTAATTTAAAGTAAGGTAATATGTGTGTAATATGAGTGTGAAGGAGTACTCACTTAAGGTCACTCAGTTGGCAAGGTATTCTTCTTCGATGGTGGCTGATAATAAGTCAAGAATGAGTAAGTTTGTATCTGGTGTATCTGATAGCGTGGTCAAAAAGTGTAAAACCGCAATGTTGATTAAATAAATGGACTTATCTGGACTTATGTTTCATTCTCAACAGATTGAGGATGAGAAGCTTAAGGAGAAAGAGATAGAGAGAGAGAGAATAAGAGGGCCAAAATAGGTAGTTTTAACTTTTCACAGCCGAGGTCAGAGAGTGGTAACCGTTCATTATTCTGTCAGATATTTTCAAACCCAGCTCAATCTTCAGCTAGTACGCCAGTTCCAAAGTTCAGGAATGACAGTCGGGATAGAACACTAGGCTCTAAGTCCCAGGGTAGCATGAACAATGGTTGTACTAATCCGCTTTATGGGAAGTGTGGTAGAAATCATCAGGGTGTGTGTAGAGCTAGCATTGATATGTGTTTTGGATATGGCAAGCCAGGACATAAAGTCAGGGATTGCCCATAGACTGGGCAGTAAGGTTTGTCCAATCATCTTTCAGCTCCAACCAATCACCAACCAACCAATCAGTGGGCAACGCCAAAATAGGTTGTATTCCCTCTAGACTTGGCATGATTAGGAAAGTTCTCCTGATGGGATTACGGGTACGTTACAGGTTTTCCATCTCCATGTTTATGTTTTATTAGATCCCAGAGCTTCACTTTTTTTTTGACTCCTTATATAGTCGTTAATGTTGGTGTTAGTCCCAAAATGTTAGGAGAACCTTTCTTAGTGTCTACCCCAGTGGGTAAATCTATTATAGCCAGATGGGTATAGATCATAGTATTGTAGAAAATCACCTCAGTATAATTTGTGGAGCTAGAGATGACTGATTTTGATGTCATTCTCGGCATGGATTGGTTCCACTCATGCTATGCTTTAGTTGACTGTAGAAATAGAGTTGTTCAGTTTTAGTTTCCCAATGAACCAATAATTGAGTGGAGTAGTAATATCATAGTGCTTAGGGGTCATATTATTTCATATCTTAGAGTAAGAAAGACGATATCCAAAGGGTGTGTTTACTATCTTGTTCATGTCAAAGACTCTATCTCTGAGATTCCTAATCTTAAGTCAGTTTCAGTAGTAAGCAAATTTCCAGATATGTTTCCTGAATATCTTCCCAGAGTTTCTCCCAAGAGAAAAATTGACTTCAAAATGGATCTCCTTTCAGGTACCCATCCTATCTCTATTCCACCTTACATAATGGCTCTAGCTGGTCTTAAGGAGTTGAAAGAGCAGTTGAAAGATCTCTTAGATAAGGGATTTATCAGGCCTAGTATTTCTTCTTGGGGTGATCCAGTCTTGTTCGTGCATAAGAAAGACGATTCTATCAGAATATGGATCGATTACCGCTAGTTGAACAAAGTCATAATCAATAACAAATATTCTCTTCCCAAGATTGATTACTTGTTTTACCAAATTCAAGGTGCCAGTTATTTCTCTAAGATAGACCTCAGATCCGGGTATCATAAACTTGGACTCAGAGAATGTGACATTCTAAAGACAGTCTTCAGAACTCGGTATGGTCACTTTAAATTTTTAGTTATGTCTTATGGACTAACAAAATCCCCTGCAGCTTTTATGGACTTGATAAACAGAGCGTTTATGCAGTACTTGGACATGTTTGTCATAGTCTTTATTGATGAAATTCTTGTCTATTCCCATAGTGAAAATGATCATGTATACCATCTGAGAATTGTATTGCAGACCTTTAGAGCTCATAAGTTGTTCGCCAAATTAAGTAAGTGAAAATTTTGGCTGATATCAGTAGCTTTTCTTGGCCATATTATTTTCAGTGATGGCATTAGAGTTGACCCTCAAAAGACCGAAGCGGTGAGAAACTGGTCTAAACCTATCTCTCTATAAGATATTAGGAGTTTTTTGGGTTTGACTGGCTATTACAGATGGTTTGTTGAGGGGTTTTCTTCTATTTCATCCCCCATGTATCGATTGACTCAGAAGAAAGTAAAAGTTTAGTGGTCGGATTCGTGCAGGAAGATTTTTTAGGAGTTGAAGACTCGACTCACCTCAGCCCTAGTCTTGACCTTGCCAGATGGTTCAGATAGGTTTATAGTTTAATGTGATGTTTCTAGAGTTGGTCTTTGTTGTGTGTTGATGCAGAGAGGTAAGGTCATAGCGTATACTTCTAGACAACTCAAATGTAAGACCCCACAAAATTCCAATCGTTTCAGTTATACATAGCATGAAAAGAGGTCCCAGACTTAGAAAATTTCTGCTAACTATTTACACTCAGTCTCATTTTTGGCCTCGATATTTCTATGATTTTATTTTCAAACATTATGCCCTTAAAATGTTGATTCTTAGATTGATTCATGATTAGGGATGTCAATAGATGTTCTCGGATGAGTTTTGGATTTTTCGGACGTCGTTTGAGGCACGTTTGGGTGTCCAAAATAGATTAGCGAGATCTCAACATGTCGCGTCGTCCATCACATCGACAGTGTCGTCACCAGCTCAAGCATACAAGTTCTAGTGAGCTAACTCATAGCGTCGACCCCATCGACGCAGCACATCAGTCTTCAATCGCTGGACGTGTTTTTCAATAAGTAAATTCGCATCCAAAGGGGTATTTGGGTCAATTTCCCCACCTTTATTCCTCCCTAAAACTCAAAATTAAACCATCCTAAGGGAAAAATCACTCACTTTATCTCAATTTCTCTCAAGAACAAAACCCTAAATCATTTAATTTCAAGTCCTAGGCTCAAGAAATCACCAACAACTTTTAGAGAATTAACAATCAAGGAATGTTAGATGTTCATCCTCGAGTTTCCTTCCACCCTTGGGGTTCAAGAATCCTTTTTAAATAACAAGTTTATGATTTCATGATTTACATGTTGGAATTTAGTTATGTTCATGTATGTATTGATGTTTGGGTTTCAATACATGATTAATTACAAGTTTTCATAAAAATCAAGATAGTATGTGTGTTGAATTATGTGATCCTCATGTTAAACCTTTTGAAATTGCAAGTTGAGTATTGTATTCATGATACTTATGTGTTTACCATTATCATGTGCATTAATTATGCTCCCCAAGTGTTTGATAGAATGCCTATGTGAATTGAATAGTAATATCATGATATGTTAGCATGTGTTCCCACTCATATACAAGTTCATGTCTCTCAAGTGTTTGACAAAATGTCTAAATGAATGCATTGTTAACAAGCAATTGTTGTCATACTTTCAAGATTATGCCATGCTTTATTATTTAGGCTATCGAGTCCTGAGGGTATTCAATACCCAAAAATCTAGTTGTTTACCTAGAGTTTTAGTAGCTACAGAATAGTCTCAGTAATGTCACAAATAGTAGTACTCTGTTAGTTACAGAACTTAGTAAACTCAATCCAGTTCAGTTAGTCAAAATAATTAGTAACAATTTAGTCAAGCATTGTACAGTCTAGTGATCAATTCAGTGTCTATTCAGTTGGGAGTAGAATTCAGCACCGAGCAAACCTAGGGATGGGGGCTTACCTTCCAGTTGAGAGTGTGACCTTTAGTAGCTGTCCCTTAGTTCTAGAAATACATATCTATTGTAGGTTTAATATATCAACCTTCTAGTTGATGGTTGATGAAGTGTTCACCTGCCAATTGAGGGTAACACATATCCTACCTGCCAGATGAGGGTAATTCTTTAGTGGATCCACATAGCCATTGTTAGCACCCGTGGCTCAGTGTTGCACCCTTCCATCTGGTGTCATAAGCTGGACCCCAACTCAGTTTATAATCAAGGTATGTCAGTTAGATGATCACTCCCACAGTTATAGTTTTAGTTTTAGACTCAGTATAGAACTCAGTTTAGTTTTACAGAATCAGGATTGTCAAAAATAGTCACCCAGTTATCAGTAACATAGTTATCAATAAACTCAGATATTAGTCTCTTAGTTATCAGAACTCAGTATTCAGTTTCAGTACGATCTCAGATACAATATATGTATATGTATATGTATATGTGCAGTATTACATAATCAACATTTATAGTTGTTTCAGTTATTTATGTACTGTCTTTTAGTTATTTTATGATATTTATTCAATCAGTTATCATCTAATGCATATGAACCCATGTATATCATCCGACCTCACTTAGCATACCAGTACATTCAAAGTACTGATGCATACTCTTTCTATTGTGCGATGATGTCTCATATCATAGGTTCAAACGCTCAGGCTCTTGATCGCGCTTAAATAGATTCAGTTAGCAGTAACAGATTTAGTAGTGAGTCCTCATTCATTAAGGATATTATCTTTTTCAGTATTTCAGTCGATTAAGTATTTTATTAATCGGAGTTATTTGGGGGCTTGTCCTATCAACTCCACATTCAGATAATTCAATAGAGGCTTTTCAGATTAGACTAACTCAGACAGTACTCAGTTTTTAGATGTTATGAGCAGTTGCTATATTTATCAGCATTTAGATTATGAACCTTATTGCACATCAATTATATTTCTGCATATATTAGCAGTATTATTATTTAGTGTTCACAGTAGGTACCAGTCATGGGTTAGCTTGTGGTCCTTCAGGATTGTAAGCATAGTGTAACGTCCAGGGTGTAGACTCGGGGCATTACATTATACCCTATAAAAAGAATTATCCTACCCATGATCTTGAGTTGACAACTGTTATTTTTGCCTTGAAAAATTTGGAGGCATTATCTTTACTAGGTTTACGTTGATGTGTTCATGGATCACAAAGGTTTACAGTATGTGTTTTCACCGAAAGATTTAAATCTTCCTCAGATAAGGTGCTTGAGTTGTTAAAACATTATGATATGAGTGTGTTGTATCATCCAAGCAAGGACAATATAGTGGAAGCTGCCCTTAGCATAGTGTCTATGGGTAGTGTTGCTCATGTTGAGGAGGATAAGAAGAAGTTAGTTTGGGAGGTTCATTATCTTGTTAGATTAGGTGATTGGTTGGTTGACTCAGCTAAAGCCGGTGTATGGTTTCAAAATAGTTTGGAATTTTCATTGGTTGCCGAAGTGAAGAAAAAGCAAGATAAGGATCCCAGTCTAGTTAAGTTGAAGGAATCAGTTAGAGATCAAAAAGTAGAGGTTTTCTCCCAATGGGGAGATGACATGTTGCGTTACCAGGGTAGGTTATGTGTTGTGTGTGTTGATGGGATGTGGCAGTGAACTTTGGCCAAAGCACATGGTGCACGGTATTTTATTCATCTAGGGGCCACCAAGATGTACCGTGACTTATGAGAAATCTATTGGTGGAATGGTATGAAGAAGGATATTACAGAGTATGTGACTAAGTGTTCAAATTATCAGCAGGTTAAAGTTGAGCACTAGAGGTATAGTGGTACATTGCAGGAGTTCATTATCCCTACTTAGAAGTGGGAAGTGGTGAACAACGATTTTGTGATGGGTTTTCTTTGTACGCATCATCAGCATGATTCAATTTGGGTGATTATAGATAGAATGACCAAATCAACTTATTTTTTACCAGATCATACTTTGTAATCAGCTGAGGATTATGCCAGGCTATACATTAGGGAGTTGGTTAAGTTGTACGAGATTTCATTGTCTATCATATCAGATAGAGGTACTTAGTTTACCTCTCACTTTTGGAAGGCCTTTTAGAAGGGTTTTGGTACCCAAGTCCATCTCAGATAGATTTTCATCCTCAAACAGATGTTCAGGTAGAGAGAACCATTCAGACCTTAAAAGACATATTGAGAGCGTGTGTCTTTGATTTTAAAAGTAGTTGGGATGACCACTTACCTTTGATTGAGTTTGCCTACAATAATATCTATCACTCTAGTATCCAGATGGCTCTATTTGCGGCTATCTATGGGAGGAGATGTAGATCTCCTATTGGTGGATTTGAGACTGGTGAGGCTTCTTTGATAGGGCCAGATTCAGTGTTTAATGCAATGGAGAAAGTTTAATTGATTAGGGCGAGGCTGAAGATAGCCTAAAACCATCAGAAATCCTATGTAGATGTGAGAAGAATAGATCTTGAGTTTGAGGTTGGTGATTTAGTCTATTTGAAAATCTTGCCCATGAAGGGAGTGAAGAGATTTGGCAAGAAGGGGAATCTTAGTCCCCGATATGTTGACCCTTATAAAATCTTGAATGTTTTGGGAACGTAGCTTATGAGCTAGAGTTTCTCGTAGATTTGGCTTCAGTTCATCCAGTGTTCCATGTTTCTTTGTTAAAAAAAGTCATTAGTGATTTAGCTGTTGTTGTTCCTTTATATAGTATGGATGTTCAGGATAGCCTTTCCTACGAAGAAGTTCCAGTTGAGATCGTTGATCATCAGATTCGTAGGCTAAGGAATGAAGAAGTTCCCTTGGTTAAAGTTCTATGGCGAAATTAGTCTATTGAGAGAGATACTTGGGAAGCAGAAATAGATATGCAAGCCTAGTATCCGCATCTTTTCTCCATGAATTCGGACTCATCTTGAGGTAATAGTTTTATTTATGTTGACTCTTTTCATTCTCTATTTCAGCTATACACTATTCTCGTGTCATAGCATGCATCATGTTTTAGACCCAGTTATTAAATCATGTTTCAACTTATCAGTATTCAGTATAGACTCTTAGTATTCTCGTATCTCAGCTTAATAAATTTTATTTGAGGAAAAATGATTCCAAGGGGGAGGTAATGTAACACTCCATATTTTTAGGCTAGACTTTGAATCATCCGTCGTTCTTACATGTGTAAACTCTAATACCATGATTTACATTTGAATACATGAGTCATGGCCTTTATCCTAGTGTGTGAAGTGCTTATGAGGTAAAAAATGTTCATAGAAATCGCTTAGGGAAAAATTGAGTTAAGAGTCTTTGCTTCGGCTAAATTTTGGCATTTGATTCCACAATGGTTGAATTTAAATATGTATAACTTTTTACATATATGGAATTTTTCAGTTCAAGACCCAACAAATGATATATAATTGAATTATCTTTCCAGTGATACCGATTTTTCCTTAATCCGATACCCGAGCAAAATGTTCTGGGTTTTTTCATGACAGGCAGTAAGGGTCTGCGATTTGGCCGTGGTGCATTGCTCTCTCCACGTGATATAGGATGCGATGTAGAGCTTATTCCCCCTCTATTTCATATTCTTAAGGTTCAATGGTCACTTTGGTCCTTTCCCCTCAGCCTTAATCGTCCAAGGCACAAATTAAACCACACAGAAGGGCATTATTTGACCCTCTTCTTTAAATTTACTTACGTAAAAACCTTCCCTTTTCCCAAGAACACTGATTCAAGCTTCTAGTTCATGAAATACTCAAGGAATCCTCAAGAACTCATCTATTAAGGTATGTGTGATGTTAATCCATGGACCCTTTTCACCCATAGAGTCCAAGAATCCTTTTTTAGTTTAAATTCTGAGTTTTTACGTGTTAAAGTTGACCTAACTCCATGAATCTCTTTTTAATTTTAGTATATGACATGTTATAGGTGTTTTCAAGTGAGATACACCATCTTATATGTTGAGTATTGATATTTCCATGTCAAATCCTTATTTTGTGATGTTTGCCATGCAATCATGTTGTCCAACCATGTTTTAACCATTCTCATGTTTAAGTTCATGACTCTCATGTGTTTGATGGAATGCTTATGTTTTGGGTTCTTGAACAATGATTCCCTACTTTGTTTATAAAGCTTTCATAATGCATTAGTATTGTTATTATTTCCATTCAGTGCTGGTGGTTTATGAACACCCATACTTATGTTTTTTTTGCATTTCAAATCTTTCAAGTGATGATTTTAGTTAAACCATAAATATTACCATTTACCCAGTTGTTATCATCATGATGAGCAATATCAGTTGTTATGTTCAGTCGAACTTAAGTCAGTGCCAGTGTCAGTTCAGTTGGGAGTATGATTTAGCATTGAGCGAACCTAGGGATGGGGGATCACCTGCCAGTAGAGGGTGTGACCCTTAGTATCAATCCTTGAGTTCCAGAACTATGTATCCAGTATAGGTTTGAGATGTTTTCCTACTAGTTGAGGGTTGACACGTATCTCATGAGAACACCTGCTAGTAAAGGGTGACTCCTTAGTTCTTTAGGACACTAGTTTATTGGATCCACATAGCCAGTGTTAGTACCCATGGCACGATACTGACACTCTTTCAACTGGGGTTACAGGTTGGACCCCAATTAGCTCAGATTGGGGCATGTCGATTAGATAATACTTCCCACAGTTTCAGTATTCACTATATTTTCAGTTCAGGTTTTCTTGACTAAGTGTATAGACTTTTCGATATTTAATTTTACAGCTTTTAGTCTTCTAGATTATAGATTATCTCAGTAAGATAATAAATATACACTTAGTCTTGCATTCTCAGATTTTACATGTTCATGCATTAATGTACAGCTACTCCATGCATTTGAGCCCGTCCTTATCTCATATGCTAGTACATTCAAAGTACTGACCACATACTTTTCTTTGCGCTATGATTTCTTATATAATAGGTTCGGACGCTCAGTTTCCCAATCGTACTAAGACAACCTAGCTTTACAACAGCAGCAATAGTGGTGAGTTCTCATCCTTCAAGTACATATTATCTCTCATTCAGTTACTTTAATATTTATTATGTTTTACCAGTCTGAGTTAGTTGGGGGATTGTCCCATCAACTCCTCAATCAGTTTAGAGGCTTTCAGATTTACAGACAGTCAGTTAGACAATTAGTCAGCTTTATTAGTTTTATTAATGGTTTTCAGATGGACCATTTGGTTTTCAGTATCTTGTCAGGTGTTTCAGACTTGTGATTAAGTCATACTATCAGTATTCAAACTTGCAGTACTTTATCAGTTTATCTTTCGCGAGATGTTTTATTACTATTTTATTTAGTACTCACAGTAGGTACTAGCTCATGGGTTAGCTTGTGGTCACTTGTGACCATAAGCACCATTGTCACGACTAGGGGGTAGTCTTGGGTTATGAAAATATAAGGCCACTTATAAATATCCTTTTAGTTTCTAGCTTTTGGGTAATACTGCACATTATCCCACCTTGGATAATAGATGACTTACAGACATCCCTCCAATCGCTAGGTCTCAAGTATTCCAGCACATCATCTGACCTTGGATAAGAGATGACTTATAGACATCCCTCGAATCACTAGATCTCTGGTATTCCTACGCATAATCTATCTTTGATATGACGCGGCTTATAGAGAACTCTTAGACTTATCAATTTTTACAATCTTGCATATTTTCTGGTAAGGATTTAGTTGTGACTTATGGATAGCCTTCAAACTATTGACCTTTAGGTATCCTTGCACACTATCCAGTTAGGATGTTGTTGCGACTTACAGATGATCCATGGACTATCAACTAATGGATAATATTGCATATTATTATATCTCAAATAATATGACCTATAGATAACCCTTGAATTGTTAATTCTCAAAAAATTTGGTACGTCGTATGTCTTCAGATAACGACTTATAGACATCATTCGGACCATATGTTTCTTGAGATATGGTAGTGAATGCCATTAGATCTTTGGAAACTGATGCACTTAAAGCTAATGAATATCTCTCAACACCAGAGTGCTTTGTCGTAACGTGATTTGATCAAATATGAATGCTTTAGGTTATCGTTCAGCGCCAGACTCATTTGTCTTTGAGTGATTATAGATATATAAGGAAATGCTTTAAAATATCCTTCCATACTAGACTCTTTTACCTTTGTGTGATTAACAGATATATAAGACTTTGAACCAATGATGGGCATCAAATGTAATTTAGAGATGCCTTTAGATTGGTATCTCTTCAAAACTAGTCAAAGAGGGCGATATGGCCTTCTGGAGATGACTGTTACAGCATGGTCCTCTTGTCTTGGCCCTTTTGGCATGGATCTTATGGCATGACCCTTTTGATATGGACCTCTTGGCATGGACCTTATGGAATGGCCTTCTCGGTATGGACCTTTTGGCATGGTCCTCTTGGCATGGCCCTTATGTCCTGGACCTCTCGATATGGCCCTCTTGGCATGGACCTTCTGGAATGGCCCTCTCAGTATGGCCCTCTTGGAATAACACTCTCAGTATGACCTTCTTAGCATAACCCTTATGGCATGACCATCTGGCATGACCCTCTCAACATGGCCCTCTTGGCATGGCTCTTATGGTATGTCTCTCTCAACATGGACCACTTGGCATGACCCTCTCAGGGTGGCCCTCTTGGCATGAGATAATGCAGTATAAAGATGAGAAGAAATGCAAATAACCGTGCATCGATTATAGAAAACATCACCTTGACCATTCTACTAGCATGTTAGACCTTCTGCATATACCATTTTAATTATCTTATCCTTGATTTTCTATGGATATGAGTAAGTCATCATTTTGGTTTCCCCATTTGATGATACCTATAACCATATAAAACTTGTTAGTTTTGGGAAACTCAACTATTTTAGCATCCTGGCCCTTTGTTATCGGCCTTTGGATAGTTGGCTTTGTTGTATTCCTTCAAATCAAAGGAATATGTTAAATAACCGGTAAGTTTGTTGATTTTTTATTGGTTTTAGGATAACCCGTATCCATATAAAAGTCATTAGATTTTGGTAAAACTAATCTGTTCTGACCTCCTTAGTCTTCAGCTTCTGCATTGTCATCATCGCACCTCATCATCTTCAGGTGTTTGTAATATTTTTTGGCTGCTGCTCTGACTCCCTGAGTTGGTGGGTGTAAGGAGAAATCATAGCATACATTAATTGAACATTCTTGACAGGCGTTGAGCCTTTTTAGCTGAATGTCCATAAAGTTGACTCTGCTATTTCTGTGTCAAAATCTATGTTGTCGTTTTTGAAATCTTTTGTATAATATGATGGAAATTTTGAGGTCTGCCTAAAAAATTTTGCCCCAGTTACTGATATCTCTTTCCAAAATAAATTTGGCTTGTGAGAGGATGATCTTCTTCTTTTGAATTTTTGAGATTCCTTCTCAAAATAGTTTCCATTTCCTGGGTGAAATAATCGAGCCGTTGTGGTGCCTACATATCCCGTTGGATATGAATCAGGTCAAACATAGTTTCCACAACATAAAAGAGGATAATTATAGTTAAAAGGGTGTCCAAAGACAACAACGGCCTCCTACGTATTCCATTCTTGGGAATTTAGGTCATCACGTAGTTTAAGATAATATAACTAAAGTTTCCTCAGGGGTTGACTAAAGCCGAGATAGGCCGCCTACGTATCCTCTTCTTGGGAATTCAGGTCACAGGTAGTTCATACATCAAAGTAAAGGGGATTTTCTCCTAAGGGGTTGACCGAAGCTGACATAGGCCACTTACGCATCTCATTCTTGAGAATTCAAGTCAAACGTAGTTCGAACAGAAAAGGAAAGGGGATTTTAAAACTACTACAAAGCATAAAAACGATTAGAAATAAGAATGCAATTCCAAGGAAATAAGCACAAAGGAGCCCCACATCAGACATAATATCTCTTTATTATACCAGAATTGATTGGCTTGGCCTATCTTTGGCCATCCATTTCAGACAGAATCAAGGATCTTCCTGATAACACTTTGCAGACTATATATGGGCCTTGCTAATTTAGAGTAAACTTTCCATTATACTTCTCTTGGTGGGGGAAGATGCGTTTGAGCACCAATTTTCCAACTTCAAATGTGTGAGCTTTTAGCCTTTTATTGAAAACACGAATCATTCATCGTTGATATAATTGGTCATGGAATACAATGCTCATACCCTTTTTATCGATCATCAGTTCATGGCGGGTACGGACCTATTCTTCATTACTTAATCCTGCTTCCTGGATGATTCTTAAAAATGGTATTTCAACTTCAGCGGGTATTAACACTTCTGTCCTATACACTAACACAAAGGAGTTGCCCCAGTCAGTTCTGGCTATCGTGCGATATCCCAGCATGGTATAGGGAAATATGTCATGTCACAATCTGTGTCTATCGACCATCTTTCTTAAGATATTCTTGATTTTGTTGTTGGCAGCTTCTACAACTCCATTCATTTGGGGGCGATATGTGGCTGAATTTTTATGAGTGATTTTGAAATGGTCACATATCTCTTTTATCAAGTGACTATTCAAGTTTACTCCATTGTCTTTAATAATTGATTTGAGTATCCTGAATCGACAAATTAAGTTATTTTTGACAAACTCTGCTACTACCTTCTTGGTTACGACTTTGTATGACACAGCTGCACCCACTTGGTAAAGTAATAAATAGTAACTAAGATGAATCTGTATCTATTAGAAGTTGGTGGCTCAATTAGCCTGATGACATCCATGCCCCAAGCTACAAACAGCCAAGGCAAGTTCATAACATTAAGTTCGTGTGGGGGCACCCAAATCAAATCCCCATGTATCTAGCACTTATGACATTTTAGCATAAACTTGTTACAGTCTCTTTCTATGGTCATCACGAAATAACCATCTCTCAGGATTTTTTTGTCTAGAGTGAATCCACTCATATGAGGTTCACATATTCTAACATGGATTTCTTTGAGTAATTTTATAGCTTTAATGGAATCAACACAACACAGAAATCCCAAATTGGGGGAGCCTCCTGTAAATGACTTCCCCGTTCAAAAAGAAATTATTGGCCATCCGACAAATTATTTTCTTTTGATTGACGAATGCATCTTCCGGGTATTCCTTAGCTTCTAAATATCTCTTGCTATCGAAATACCATGTCTTTACATCCGATTCTTCCTCAACTTGGGCACAATATCCAGGTTGTTCCTTTAAATTTATCTCTAATGGATTAATGTAACTTTGATACAAATATTGAATCATAGAGGATATATTGGCCAAAGCATCGACAGACTTATTTTGAATCCTTGGAACATGCTTTAATTCTATTTTCTTGAATCTTTTGCATAACTCCTGTACCAATTCCATATATGGATTGAACATAGAGTCCTTTATAGCCTATTCGCCCCGAATTAATAGATTAGAATCTTTAATGACTAGTAGCTCTTGAGCATTCATATCAACGGCCAATCCGAGATAGAAAAATGCAACCCTCGTATTTAGCCATATTATTGGTGCATGGAAAGTGCAGTTTGGTGGTCACTGAATAACGTTGACCAATTTTCTATATTAGGACTGCTTCAATTCTTAAACCCTTTAAATTAACCACCCATCGAAGAATGATCTCCAACTCGGGTATACTTCAATAATGTCTTCTCCTACGAACGATACCTTTTTATCTAGGAAATAAGTCTGGAGTGGCTCATATTTCTCATCAATTGGATTCTCGCCTAGATAATCTGCTAGGGCTTGCCCATTGATCATACTTTGTGTAACATATACAATGTCGAATTCACTCAACTTTATTTGCCATTTGGCCAATTTCACTGTGGGTATGGCTTTTTGGAATATGTACTTCAAAGGATCCATTTTGGAGATGAGACATAAATTGTATATGATGTATAGTAATTCCTCATCTTTTGGGATACCCAGGTCAATGCACAACACGTCCTTTCTAATAGCGTGTAATAATCCTCAAGTAGAGTGATCTTCTTACTCAAGTAATAAATTGCTCTTTCCTACTTTCCAGTTTCATCATGTTGCCCTAATACACATCCAAATACATTATAAGAGATTGATAAATACAATAATAGAGGGTTTTTTCTCTTGGAGGAACTAGTACTTGTAGACTATACAAATAATCCTTGATATTATCAAAAGCTTCCTGGCATTCCCTGGTCCATTCATTTGGCACATATTTCTTTAACATGTTGAGGATTGGTTCACAAATAACCATCGATAGGGATATGAACCTGCTGATGTAATTCAATCTGCCTAAGAAACTCATGACTTGCTTCTATGTCTTCGGAGGAGGCAATTCCTATATTTCTTTAATTTTTCAGGGGCCCAACAACTTTCCATCAATACCCCAAAAGCGCACTTAGTAGGATTCAACTTCAAATTGTACTTTTGGAACCGATCAAAGAACCCTTCCAAATGGGCCAAGCGGTCCAAACTCTTGCGAGATTAGATGATTACATCATCCACGTACACTTCAATCTCCTTATGGATCATCTCATGAAATATGGTTGACATAGCTCTTATATACATAGTACCATCATTCTTGAGACCGAAGGGCATCACCCTATAGTGATAAACAACCTAAAGTGTGATGAAAGCCATTTTCTCTGTATCTTTTTTGTTCATCAGTATTTGATGATACTCACCAAAATAGTCCACAAATGACTGTATTTCATTTCTCGCACAGTTGTCAATGAAAATATGGATGTTGGATAATGGAAAGTTATCTTTTGAACTGGCTTTGTTCAAGTCTCTATAATCGACACAAATCTTGACTTTTCCATCTTTCTTTGATACTGGAATAATATTGGTTAGCTATGTTGGATACTTCATGACTTCAACCATATTGTCTTGGATTTAATTGGTGACTTCTTCCTTGATTTTCAAACTTAGATTTGGCTTAAATTTCTGCAACTTTTGCTTCATAGGACTAAACCCCAAATTAATTGGCAACTTGTACGATACAATATCTGTACTCAATGCCGGCATATCTTCATAGGACAAAGTAAATATATCAATTCACTCTTTAAGCAACCAAATGCATTCTCTTTCTGTGCTTTTGTAAGATGAACACTGATTCTAATTTATTTGATATCTCCATCATCACCTAGATTAACTACCTCAGTTTCCTCTAGGTTGGGTTTTCTCTATACTCAAAATCTTTTTATTCATCTATTAATTGTTTTAGGGCCATCGTTTCTTTATCATAGTCTTCCTATTCATCATCATTTGATTTGATTTGTTTATTTAACTCTTGATATGACAAGACATTGACAGGTTTTATATTATTATTACTGTAATCATAGGAAACATAAGTTAGATTATACTGATCAAATAATGCAACAAAAATAAGTAAAATATATTTTCTTAATAAGGG
The DNA here is from genome assembly GCF_002878395.1 of Capsicum annuum. NCBI lineage: Eukaryota > Viridiplantae > Streptophyta > Magnoliopsida > Solanales > Solanaceae > Capsicum > Capsicum annuum. The sequence goes on along the minus strand of NC_061121.1, from coordinate 25,241,912 downwards.
AGGCTTTCATTAAAATTTAGAAGATTACAAACATAAAGTGTGATTCGCACTAGTGCAGGTCTGAGCCTTTTGGAAAGCATAGAAAGTGAAACTAAAGTTTTACATGCCTCATTCGGACTACCACTGAGTTTGCAAAAGTTAAATTTTATCCTTTTATCTGCCACATCAATTGGGGAGTTATGACTGAGTGAAAGTCCAATTCGACACCTTTTCCCCTAATTCATCTTTCTTAATCTCAATCTTCTCAGGACAATCTTCTATAATAGTATCCCACTCTTCGAACAGGTTCTCTATTCCATCCTTGATACCATCGCTTGCAGGCTTTACTAATATATAGGAATTGGCTGATAGTGCAGAGGTAACCTCTTTGCCAATTTTGGGCCTTCCTTCTTTGTCTCTCTTTCACGTTCTTTACTTGGAACATAGCCTAACCCATATTTGAAAAACTTCTCTGGTATCACAACAGGCTTAATGATTCCATCCAACTTCTTTCCTAATCTACGTTTAGGCTCAAAACCGCTTCTCAGCATAACAGTGGCCAAGATCTTATAGATCAAAGGCATTGTCTTGTAAGGAGTTGGGTTTTTCTCAACTATATTCATGATCTCCACCATATAAAAATCATTCTCTTTCAGTACTTCTTCAATCACAGGAACATAATCATTAGGGTGACTCAGATGGCTTCCTTCGTGGTGGATGACCACTTTATCATTTACCCATATGAATTTTACCAATTAGTGTAATGCTGAAGAAACAGCCCCCACTGTATGAATCCAAGGCCTTACCAAGAGCATATTGTAACTTGTGGCAATGTCCATCACTTGAAACTCGGTATGATCTATTTGAAGATGCAACTTGACTTCCCCGATGGTGTTTCTCGACCCCTATTGAAAGATCTTACGTTCATTGTGTTCTGATAAATTTTCCCTATCATTGTCTTCTGAAAAATTTTCCCTATATCATAGTTCAACTAAGAACAAATAATGGGCAAATATTCATACCTGACCCATCATTAATTAATACCTTGTTAATGATCTTATCTTGGCACTTAAAGTGACAAGTAATGCCTTGTTATGAATCACTCCTTTGAAAAGCAACTGATCTTCACCAAAGATAATGCGATGTCCTCCCACCACTTTACTAATTATGGCCACTAAATTTTTGGTACTTGTACGCATGGGCACATAGGCTTCTTCGAGGACTTTCATCAAGGCTTATTTATGATATTAAGAACTCATAAGCAATGCCCAAATAAAAATTTGAGCAGGGGTTTTCTCCAAATGCTTAACAATAGAGTATTCTTTTGGCTGCATTCGTCTCCAAAATTCTTCAGCTTCCCCTTCAGTGATGGGACTTTTTTTAGCAGTCTTCTTGTATGCATCATTGGCAAGCTCCTTAGGAGTGTAGAATCTCCCTGATTTAGTCATTCCTTATGCATCAAGGACTTCCACTATAAATTTTTCTCTTGGAGGAACCAAGGAAAAGGCTTGATGAGGTGCAATAAATTCAACAAACTTAGGCTTCTCGATAAAACTTAAGGCAGCCACTGCCTTTTCTACTTCTTGCACTTTATCCATTTCTTCTGGGCTGGCCTGCACTATAGACTTAATAACTACCCACTCATCATCTATTTCTATCATGCTGATGGTTTCTCCTTCATGGTTTGGAAGTGGGTTGGTGGTAAAATTTAGAGACCATATTTGAAGCAAAATTACTTTCTGATCAATCAAATCTTGAATCTTGTGCTTCAAATTAATACAGTCCACAGTTGTGTGCCTATAACCCCCTAAATAATATGCATAATGTTGATTGGCATGGAAAAATTAGGAATTGGTATTGGCAAGTTTTGGCGGGATAGGTTGGAAGAAACCGCCTGCCTTTAATCCCTAAAACAATTGAGTTCTAGTTTCAGCCAGAGTAGTGAAACTCCTGGTAGCTTTCCTTTCTTGATATGGGCGAGGAAGATTATGGCTATTTTGGTTGGTAGGAGGAGGGGCTTGGTGGTAATTTTGGTTAATTGGGGTTTTTTGGTAGGCTTGGAAATTTGGGAGAGGAGCTTGGTAAGTGGGTTGATAATTTGGCAATGGAGCTGGGTAATTCTGTTGATTGGTAGAGAAATTTGGCTGTAGATCTTGGGGACTAGGTTGGGTGTAGAACACAGGTTGAGGATAACGTGTAATTGAGGGATATATAGATGGTGATGGTATTTTTCCAGCATTAGGCCCAAAAGATTTCTTTGACTATAGGTATGGACTAGAGGATACGAACGATACAACCTCTCTTTTTCTTTGGGAATCCTAAAGATCCAAGTTGCGTAGAGTTTTTCTTGATTTTTCATGTCTTGAGTCCTTCATCAAATGTTTCATCAATCTTAACCAAATTGACAAATGTAGCACATACCATCAATATTATTTTATTATAAAACTCTCCCTCCTGAGCTTGGGTAAACACAATGACTATTTCATCTTCTATCATAGGAGATCATACCTTTGCTGCCTCTTTTCTCTAACGATAGGCATATTCATGAAAGAATTTGTTAGACTTTTGCTTTATGAGGTTCAAAGAATATCGATTAGGAACCATCTTTACATTATAAGCAAATCTACTAATAAAATCCTTGGCTAAAGCACTCCATTCGGGCCACTTCTTCAGTTCTTGTAAAGCAAACTATTCTAACGCTTCTCCATTCAGGCTTCGGCTGAAGAGCCTCATCAACCATGCTTCATTTCTACCAGTGCCTACCATTTGGTCATAATATCCTCTCAAATGAGAAGTAGGGTTTCCAGCACCATTGAATATTTAAACTTAGGAACCTTAAATCCTTCGGGCAAGTTCAAATTACGGTGAATGCAAAAGTAATCATAATTGGACCCTATTGCATTAGGATAACCATGTGTTTTCTTTATCTTGGAGATCTCTTCCTTTATCAGCAATAGCTCCCCAACATGTTTATCTTCAGGCACCTTACACTCCTTCTTCATCTCCTTATAGTGGATAATTTCTAGATTCTGGTGCAATGTATGGTAAGATATAGGTATTATAGTGGTATGGATGGCGGCGGGAGGCATATTTTGGGTTATCAAAGGATTTTGAGTGGAATAAGCAAGGTTTTGGTATGTGGGAACAATATTTTGGAGAGCGTTGGCATTGGAATTAAAAGTGGGGGAGTATTTTGGGAAGTGATGGCATTTGTAGAGGTATTTTGGTAATTTAGAGTGAAGCTTTGAGGGTTGTAAGCATTTGGATTGTTTACTAGATTAGTATTATAGGTGGGAGGAGTATGGGTTTGGCACGATGTATTGATGGGATTAGCAGGAGATCTATCCATAAAAGCAGAGGGTATGCAATTTGGTTGGTTTCCACTGTTAGGAGAGCAAAGGGGAGGGAATCATAGTGGAAGTGTATGGTTATCCAAGACTGGCGTATTAGTGGCAATGGCCAGATTAGTCATATCTTTTCTTAGTTATACTTCTTCTTGAAGCTCCTCCATTCTCCTAGTTAGTTCAACGACCATCTCACCTTGTGTCGTTATCACACCATCCCAAACAATAATTTTGGTGAGAGCATTATCATCGTTACTACCAATTATTCTTTCCTCTTCAGCTAGCTGATGGTCAAGGAAGGAATTTGTATTTGCCTTAGATCTAGTGAAATATTAATGTTCAACTAGTTTTGTCAACACAGATCAATTTCTACTTACTTGATTACCTGATAAAACAAGTCCAAACGCAAATATGTCAGATTATGTTATTGTTAAATAATGCAAGATATCTGAAATAAAGTTAACACATAAAGTTGATTTTATCTTATGTAAATTGATCCATATGTGGTTATTTTCTTGAAAGGAATTAATGGGCAGGACTTTGTCCATTGATTTTTGGATAAATGGGTTTTGACATAATTTTTACCAAGTTTTCTGATTTTGGACTCGTATGATTTTTATGACAAAGAGAGATTTGATGATTTTAAAGGATAGGGGCCAGGACAAAAGGCTTCCTATATATCTCACAAAGGAGAAATCAGGCCATATGTAGTTCAAATAGGCAAGGATAAAACTTTATTTTATTAAATCTCGTTAGAGTTCATTACATCAGGAAAATAAGAAAGGAAAATAACAACAGAAAGTAAAAGACTAATGACTAAGTCCTAGAGAGATGCAGGCATTCCTGCTTTATTCTGATTCTTTCATATATTGATATTCAATGGGCGATGTGGACGAAATTTCAACTCAACTCTTCCCTTGCCTTTGAAGGTGAGGCTTGTCCCACGCCTTCTTTCTCATAACCTTCAGACAGATCTTCAGTTTTATGCTTAAAATTTGTCTTTGCTTGTGCGATCAATTATTTGACTTTAGCAATTTCCTTGTCAAGTTTATTGATATTCCTAACCACTCTCTTGGTCTCTAATTTTATCATTCCCGCTGCTTGGACTAAATCCACTATCCGTCTCTTCAGTTGAATGGTTCTTGATTCCATGACCGATTTTTCTGAAAGACTTGGAATGGGTTTAAAAAGAAAGTTAGTGAATACTAGTTGAGGACTTTTTGGGAGACTTAGTGACCTGAAATATTTTGGGCGGACTTTGGATAGTAGGCATATATTTTTGCCTAGAGGGTTTCTAAAACTTTGTTAAAGAGTAGATCAATTTACCTTTTGTAATACCCCGTGTATTTCTAAGCTAGAAAATGAACCATTGTTCCTACGCATAAAACATCCTATCCTGTGATTCATGTTTGAGTACATGAATTATGATGAGTATCCTAGTGATAATAGAGCTTCTGATTTGTTAATCATGTTCATAAGAGTCACTTAGAGTAAGCTAAGCTAAGAACTTTTGAATCCACCAAGTTTTCGTGTGTGATTTCACATAGGTCATAGTTGAACGAGTATAACTTGGTTTATAGGTGGTATTTTGGTATATTTATACCATCCAAATTGTAGAGAATTGAATAAGATTTCCGTCGATACCAAATTTGCCTAAAATGGACACCCGATGAAGAAGTTATGGTGATTTAAAATTTCAGCACCGTCATTTTAATCAGTGGCGCATCGCGCCATAAGACAAAATGACATTTGTAAATTTCCAGTGTGTCTCCGCAATTCTAACATGTTGCGGTGAGTTTTCAAGTCACAAATGGGTGGCAACACGATGTCTCCGCATCGCACCAGGGGCCCAAATCGGGTAATTTTTATAGAAATTTAAATGACGCATCTAGAGGGGTATTTGGATAATATTTCCACCCCTATATATTCCATAAACATGTAATTTATCCCAATCCAACCATATTATACTCTCTTTTCTCAAAATTCTCTCAAGAACCCCATAGGGTTTTCATAGGAGCTTCAAGATTCAAAGGATTTCACCGTTAATGTTCACGTATCTTCTATCTAAGGTATGCGTAGTGTTCATCCACGGATTCCTTTCATCCGTGGAGTTCAAGAATTAATATTTAAATACTAAATCATGAATATTTTGTGGTGATATGATTGTATTCATGTTGGTAGTTGTGGTTTATGCTATAGAGTAGTGATTTGATGAATTTTCATGAAGGTTTTGACCAAGTAGTTGGAACCCATGAATTTGGGTGGTTTAATGTGATATAAATTTATGAACACACCTATGCTTTAAAGAGTGCATGCAAGGTGTTAGATAAAATTCTTAGAATGCTAGGAATTTCATGTTTACATGATCCTATATTATCTACATGACAAGTCCATGTTAACTATACAATTCAATATGAGTTCCATGCCATTGTTTTGTTGCTGTTGTTGTGGTATGAAGCATTTATGGTAATTGAGTGATACAATATGTACATGATATATATTCCATGCACTCCCTACTATGCACAAGATGTTGAAAACTACATGTGGTATATTATCCCTTACTTATGATATTATGAATTGTGGACTCCAATCTTGTGATCAAGTCATGTCATGTGTGTCAGTTTCCTTCTGTCGAGTCCTGGGGGTATTCATACCCGAATAATATAGATGTGCGCCTAGATCCATGTCATGCTATCACGATAATCTTAGTCAAGCCATGATCTATAAAACTCAGTCAGTCATATAACTCGGGAAACCTCAGAAATCTCATGATCTCAGTAAATTCTCAGATAGTGGTACTATTCTATAAGTCAACGAAAGTCAGTTACTTAGTCCATGCACAGTCAGTAAATTATGATCATTCTCTTAAGATAGGAGTAGGAGTTAGCACCGAGTGAACCCAAGGATGGGAACTCACCTGTTATATGAGGGTGTGATTCTTCCCAGTCATCCTTGCGTTCCTGAACTATGTAGTCAGCATAGGTTGATATATCATAGCCTACTATATGAGGGTGGATGAGGCGTCTTAACCTGTTATATGAGGGTTCCCACCATTCTCACTAAAGTTACCTATTATATGAGGGTTGCTCACACGTTGTCCTTACCAGTGGTGCGGTATTGACACTCTTCCAGTCAGGGCAGAGATTGGACCCCAGCTTAGCCATAATGGCACATATGGGGAATGTCGGTTAAATAACTACCTCCCACAGTTTCAGACTCAGTCTCAGTAAAAGAAATCAGATAGTTCTTCAGATATCAGTATACAAGGACTGTCAGATACAGTCAAATTCAGTTATAGTACAGAACTCAGATAGTTCCACCAGATTCAAGACTGTCAGACACATTCACCCATGTTATCAGAACTATAATTTCAGTCATTTCAGTTATCAGTAAACCATGTATTAGCGTGCAGATCTAGATATCACGTACTCATGATCTCAGTTACTATGTATGTATGTTTGTACTCTTATGTTCATGTCAGTCAGTCAGTTAGCATTGTTCATGCATGTAAATCCTTTGCATTTAGCCTACCTCACTCGTATACTCAGTACTCCAGTTGTATTGACATATTTGCGCTATGGTGCTTTCTTTTCATGTTACACCATAGGTTCAGAGACATGAGTTCCAGACCAATAGTAGCAATCGCGATCCAGTATACAGAGTTGCAATGAGTCCTCTTCATTCGAGGACTATATGATCTAATTTATTTATTATTTCTGTTAGTTTTTTTTGTTTATAGAGTTAGTTGGAGACATGTTCCTTCAACTCCTTATTCAGACAGTACTTAGAGGCTTTCAGATTTAGTTCATATTTATTTCAAACTTCAGTTGTTTTGGGTATTTTTCACCCACACGAATGTTATGTTTTGATAGATCCTTTATTTAGATTTGAACCTTATGGCCATTCAGTACATGTTTCCATATTTTCATGTTATATTATGCAATGTACAGGTACAGATATTAGTCATGGGTTAGCTTGTGGTCTTTCGGGGTCATGAGCACCGTGTAGCATTCCGATTCAAAAAATCAAAGTGTTACACCTTTGATTCAAACAACACAAAATCACATAAAATAGTTATATCACACAACAATAGGATAGTAAATGCGCCTTAATTGGGTGACCCATTTGAGCTAAGGGTTGGCCTAGTGGATTTGAAGGAGGTATATGTCTTTTAAAAACAATCAATTATCCTCCAAAATTCCCACGTAGGGGATAAAAGAAGAAAACACTATTGTCTAGATGTTCCTGGCGTTTGTCTTATCCCAAAGGATAATGGATTAGATTAATTAACATATACTCTGTTAACACATAAGTATGATTTTTCTATGAATTAATCGTGATCAATAGACATAGGACGGTTTTCTAATGGGCCCAATACCCCCTCGAGTATTGGGTCATCCTAGGCTCATGCCTAAAAGACGGTTTTGATTTTGCTCTATTCTGGTGTCTAGAGTGGGTTTGGATTGATTTCCCAAGAGGACAACTTGGGTTTGGAAATAGAAAAAGCCATCATACGCCTAACGTGCCAATAAATTATTGTATTACCAACACTTGATTTGGAATTGAACAATAGGGGTCAGGACATCCATGAAATCCCAAACAATTATATATTTCGAAGTGAAAGTATGCCATAAAATACAACAGTTTAAATTTTGCAGAAATTTAAACACATAAACAAGCAAATGATTTAACTATTACAAACCCCAATAGTTAGTCAAAGAAGTTAGTACAAACATTTGGTTAGAACCTAGTTAAATCCCCCGTAGTGTAACACCCAGCATTTTCGAGATAGACTTTGAACCGTCGTTCCTACGTGTGTAAAATTTAATCCCATGATTTTTATGTGAATAAATATGCTATGATCATTATCCTAATGTTAAGAATTCTTTTGAAGTGAAAAATGTTCATAAGAATCACTTAGAGCGAAGTTATGCAACGAGCCCTTGATTCAGCCAAATATTTGTAGTCGATTCTACAATGGTCTACTTTGAACATGTATAACTTTTTATATATGTGGAATTTTTCTTCTCAAGACCCACCAAATGATAGATAATTGAGTTGGCTTTCCAATAATACCAATTTTGCCTTAATCCGATATGCGAACGAAACATAATGTCCTTTTCTGAGAGAAAAAGTAAGGGCAGGAGATAAGTCCACGCCGCGGGGGTTATTCCCTTAGGATAAGGTGGGAGGCGTAGGGGATAATCCACTAGACTAAGGGGCACGATGCAGGATCTATTCTTTCACTATTTTATCTTCTTAAGGGTCAAGGGGCACTTTGGTCCTTTAACCTCAACCCCAAACGTCCAAGGCATAAATTATAACACCCAAAAGGGCATTATTTGACCATCTTCTTCAAAATTTCTCACGTAAAAGCCCTTCCCTTCTCAAGAATAAAAGGTTTGACTTTCTCTCCAAGAATACAAGTACCCAAGCTCCAAATTCAAGTTTTTCTTTAAGGATTCAAGCTTCAATTGCAAGATTTCTTCAAGAATTCATGTAATTAAGGTATATGGGTGTTCATCCATGGGTCCCTTTAACCCACGGAGCCCAGAAACCTTCTTTTCAACTAAAGTATGGATTTTCTCTTATTATGGAGTTTTATATGATTAAGATAGGTTAAATTTATCTCTTTGCTTTGTAATTGAACTCAATTTTATTTTCACGTATGATCCCATGAAAGATTAGGTTAATTCATGTTTTAAACTATAATTTTCCGTGTCATGTTCAAGTGAATTTCATGTTAAATCCCCAATTTATGAATTTAGCCATCTAATCATGTTGATTTTTCATGTTCAACACATTTCCATGTTCTAGTTCATGATTCTCACATGTTTGGTGGAATGTTCATATTTTGGGTCTTTGAACCATGATTCTCATACTACAATTTTAAGCGTTAATATCATATTTTATGAATCATTCAGTGTTGGTGAGTTTTGAACACCTGATACCTAAGTCCTTTACATGATTTTAGATTTTCAAGTAATAAGTCAGTAAAACCATGTCTTATCATTATACTCAGTTGGTATGCTCATGTCGAGTACTATCTACTTACATGGATATGATTACTTTAGAATCTGTATGCACTAATGTTTTTAAAAAGCCATAACCTGAGCTTATCTTATAATCTTCAGTGCATGCACCAGTTAGGATTTTAGTGTCTTTCAGTTAGGAGTAGAATTTAGCACCGAGTAGGAAGTGTGGGTTCAGCGCATCCTAATTCTCCAAAAACTACGTGCCACCATAGGTTTAGGGTCCTCACCAGAGATTATTTCCCCTTGCCCAATATAGGCTCAGTTTAGTGAACACTCCAGTTCTGGTTCTGCTCCGATGGCAAGGATAGAATAACCCTTCTCAATGTGGTTCATATGTTGGACTCTATGATAGCTCACATAGATTATGTTGGTTACATGATAGCTTCCACGGTCTCAATTCAGTATTCAGAGTATGTCAGTTCAGGTTTGCATGACCAAGTATATAGTTATCAGTTGTTCAGATATCAGTCATTTAGTTATACAGATTATTTCAGTACATGCTTATGCTTAGTCTTGTATTCTTAGTTTTACATGTTCATATTTTAACGCTCAGTATCTATACATGACCCTTTGTTCAGTTTTACAGCTTGTTTAGCTTTACATGAGGTTTACATATAGGATTCATGTTTTATCGCTTCCCAACTTCAATTCTATTTACTCTACATAAGTAAAGATTTAAGAAACTAAGTGTAGTGATTCGCCATCTTATCATATTATGTTTGTTACTTGTGTTTTAAGATACTTCAACTTTCAGTTTATTTTAGTCTCTTGGTGAGTCTACTAGCACTTAGCATTCATGTTTTAAGATTTTCTATGTAATCAATTTTACTTATTGCATTCACCCCCACTTACTTCCAGAAGTACTGATTTACATATATGTCTATGTGCTACATTGTCTAATAATGTAGGTACTAGTTGTAGCCTACACATCATAATTAAACAGTTTGCTACTTTCAATCGGCAAGTGATGAGTTCCCCTATTTTGGGGACTCCAGTCAGATGTTGTTTGTTTACTTTATTTTTGTTATTCATATGTATTTATTAGTGATAGTTGGAGGCATATCCCAGCTATCTATAATCAGTATTGTAGAGGCTTCATAAATGGCCAGTCAGAGTCATGAAATGTAAATTCCAGTTCTCTTTTCAGTTTTATCAAGTTGTAAACTGTATAAGTATTATATTTATCCATATTACATCATGATTATGTTTCCTTATAACAAATTTAGCTATTCTATATATTCTAAATCAGTTGCTCAAGTATTATGCTAGATTATGGGTTAGCTTGGGATCACTTATGGTTCTAAGCACCGGGTTACGAATAGGAGGCAATTTTGGGTCTTGAAAAACTTGGTATTAGATCATAAAGTGTAAGTGTCCTAGGTTGTCTATGAAGCCGTGTGTAATAGAGTCTTGCGGAATGGTACAGAGACGTCTATAATTTTCTTCGACAGGCTATAGGGCATTTACGAAATGTTTCCCTTCTTTCTTGTCTCAGATCATGCAGTAGAAGTGTTCTCTAAAGAACTCATGCAGATTCTTACATTAATCTATTCATGCCATCTCTACCTTATTCTTAAGGTAATAAAAATAGCCAGCTTAAATTCTTATAGTTAAAGTTTTCTCAGACAGTCCCCACAGATAGTTATGGGATTGTATGCAGGCTCAAAAGTATCCTATCAGTGCTTTTAAGTTTTGCAGTTTGAAAGGTTTCATTCATGTTCATGAAAATTGTGCACTAATCTAAAGTCATATGTGCTTTCAGGACACTTCTCAGAATCCTGTGACAACATATGATCTAGAGTTAGAAGCTTGAACCTAGAAGTTTATCAGTAGTAAAGTGGGGACAGTGTTTATCTGGATTAAGTATATTATGTATCCTCGGGGCTAGTTGTATTAAAGGTGAATCAGTAGGCTTGAAACAATGTATGCAAGAATTTAAGTTTGTTCATTTGAAATTAAGTAGGATAGTATGGGTGTGATTTAGAGGTATGCCCAAGGTGATATGGGATTGTAGTATTTCTAAGTTTTAAAGTGTGTGTGCTTAGATAGTACCCTTGAGTTGATAAGTGTGAATAAGGCTAGTAATGTGGTATATGATGTTCTTACCAGCGAAGTTATGGGACATAGAAAGTTAAAATTTATAGCTCAAAAGAAAGTACTAGCATAAGGTTGTACACTTTCAGGGTGAGTTTAGTATATATGTGTATTGTTATATCTCAAACTCTAGAGTAAAATGGTTGCAGTTTAGTTTACAGTTTATTAAGGGGTTCATGACTTAAAATGATGGCTTTAAGCTAAGGGGGAGATGATAGACCAAGAAACATGTCAGGCTCTCAGATTCTAGTAGTGATGACAGTGTATTGTGGAGCATTAGTAAGGGAGGAAGATTCCTAAACTATTCTTATCTCAGTGCAAAGTGTTGTACTTCAGTCATCACATATCTACTCATGCCTTACATGACAGCATTATGATGATAGCTCATATTCATACATTTTCCATAGAATCATGTACGCTTTCATATCCTTATATGCGGAGTTCCAGTTTACTCACCAGTGTGAATCATATTCCATGAATTTATGAACTCCAAACTCAGGTCATGCATCACATGACTCATGTACTCATGCTCTATAGTATGTTCAGTTTTAGGTACTCATGTTACACTCTTAATGATCAGTGAAATTCAGATCATGTCATGTATGTCCTCAGTTTTGATCTCCTTAATGAATCCCTTATCGTTGATACTCTATTCCTTTGTCCTTGGATAAGTGTCCAAGTTATGCATAGTATTCTTTCATATTTCAGATCCTTATGCTCTAACCTTTTAGTAACCTCTCCTTATGTAATGATAGTGGTGGTAGTAATTGTTTAGATAGGGGAGAGTAAATGTCTCATGTTGAGGAAAGATTCTTGTATGCTGGTTGTATCTTAGGTTATAAGTGTGAAGGATGATTGAGGCAGAGTTTTGATATGTGTTATGGTTAGTTGAAATTTTGTGTGTGCTTTCTTAAGAATAGTGCAAGAAAATTATTTATGATAGAGGTTTAGAGAATATGAGAAAGATTCTTTTATAGGTGTTTGTTTGGAAGTTTATATGTGGTTATAATAATAGGCTTGAATGTCATATTGGTATATAAGTTAATGGGTGCATTGTGGGTTAGTAAATTCCTAGTAATAGGTTGAATTTAGTTGTTCAATTGGTGAGAAGAATTATTCTTGATATGAGAAGATGTGAATCACGCATGGGGTATTGAAATTATGGTACAGACTAGTGTTATGGTGTTATCTGTAGTACCCTATGATTTCGAGTTAGGCTTAAACATGGTGAGAGTGTGTAGTTCAACTCAGATTTTGGCTAGAGTAGTTATATGTGCCCATTTGAAAATTTCAAGTTGAATAAATGAGCATAGTATTCAAGAGGGAAAATACGGTTGAGGAAGTATTTGAGAAGAGTGAGTAATCTTGGAATTTAGAAGTTGCCTTGCTTTTGGAATAGTGATTGTCGCTTAGCTGATGTTTCATAGGCCTATATTCCATGTTATAGAGTTGTGGCCATGTTGCAATTCCTTACTCAGAGATCCTATTCAGATCATGCCCAAGAATTCTTTTCTCCCCAATGCTATTAGGACTTCTTGCAAAGAGCGTTGAAGAAATACTCCAGTTGGGTATAAACTTTCAGTATGATCCAGTGTGTATAGCCAAGAATTCAGTTTAGAAGTCAAACAAACAAGTTCTTATGGTTTTCTATCTGTCTATATAGTTTTACTATCCGAAGTTTTATAAATATGGCTATTCCATGAGGTAATTCATTCACGTCCATGCAAGTTACGAATTCAGTTTAGTTCATGCATCATATTTTAAATTCAGCTATGTAGTCATGATTCAGTTCATAAGTGTTTAGTGAATGATCTCAGTTTTCCATGTATTTCAGCGCAAATAGTGTGATACCCCTTGTACAATCTTAGTCTCGTTATTTCATGATTCGTACTTGCATAAGTTATCACCTCTCTGTTCTATATGTATGATTGTATCATGAACATTTCAAGTTAGTTCAAAACTCTCAGCATGAATCAGCTCTTTACAGTCAATAGAGTCAAGTCAGCTTAGAAATCAGTTTCATGACAGAAGTTTTTAATGCTTCAGCTTAGCTATATCCTTCTTTACCAGACATATCATGTGTAAATTATTCCATACTTCTAAGGCCTCAACAAGTTCCTATATATCATTCTAGGATGAATGATTCTAGGGGAAGATAATATAATACCCCGCATTTTTAGGCTAGACTTTTAACCATCGTTCCTATGTGTGTAAACTTTAATCTCGTGATTTGTATATGAATACATGTGTCATGATCATTATCCTAGTGTTAAGAATGATTTTGAGGTGAAAAATGTTCATAGAAATCACTTAGATCAAAGTTATGCTAAGAGCCCTTGATTCGGCCAAATCATTGTATTTGATTCTACAAGGGCCTACTTTGAACATGTATAAATTTTTATATATATGAAAATTTTCATATCAAGACCCACTAAATGATATGTGAGTGATTTATCTTTTCAAAGGTACCAATTTCTCATTAATCTGATACCCGAGCAAAAAGTTATGGCCTTTTCCGTGAGAGGCAGTAAGGGCAGGCGATAAGTCTGCTCCGTGGGGGTTATTTCCCCGGGATAAGGTGGGTGGCGTGGGGGATACTCCCCCGGACTAGTGGGTGTGATGCGGGGTCTATTCCTTCACTGTTTCAGCTTCTTAAGGGTCAAGGGGCACTTTGGTCCTTTACCCTCAACCCCAAACGTCCAAGGCACGAATTATAACACCCAAAAGGGCATTATTTGCCTATCTTCTTCAAAATTTCGAACATAAAAACCCTCTCCTTCCCAAGAATGAAAGATTCAACTTTCTGTCCAAGAATTCATGTACCCAATCTCCAAATTCAAGTTTTTGTTCAAGGATTCAAGCTTCAATTACAAGATTTCTTCAAGAATTCATCTAATTAAGGTATGTGGGTGTTCATCCATGGGTCCCTTTCACCCATGGAGCCCAAAAACATTCATTTCAACTAAAGTATGGATTTTTATCTTATTATGGGGTTTTATATATTCAAGATGGATTAAATTCATGTCTTACCTTAGTAATTGAACTCGATTTCATGTTCACGTATAATCCCATGAAAGATTAGGTTAATTCATGTTTTAAACTACAATTTTCCATGTCATGTTCAAGTGAATTTCATGTTAAATCCCCAATTTATGAATTTAGGCATGTAATGATGTTGATTTCTCATGTTTAACACATTTCCATGTTCAAGTACATGATTCCCACATGTTTGGTGGAATGTTCATGTTTTGGGTCTTTGAACCATGATTCCCATACTACAATTTTAAGCATTAATATCATATTTTATGAATCATTCAGTGCTGGCGGGTTATGAACACCCAATACCTAAGTGTTTTACATGATTTTAGATTTTTAAGTAATAAGTTAGTTAAACCATGCCTTATCATTATATTCAGTTGTTATGCTCATGTCGAGCACTATCAGTTTACATGCTTATAATTACTTCAAACTCTGTATGCACTGATATTTTCAAAATACCATGACCTGAGCTTATCTTATCATTTTCAATGCATGCACCAATTAGTATTTTAGTGTCTTTCAGTTGGGAGTAGGATTTAGCACTGAGTGGGAAGTGTGGGTTCAGCGCATCCTACTTTCCCAGAAACTACGTGCCACCGTAGGTTTAGGGGCCTCTCCAGAGAGTGCTTCCCCTTGCCTAATATGGGCTCATTTTAGTGATCACTCCAGCTCAGGTTCTACTCCGATGGCAAGGACAGAACAACCCTCCTCAACGTGGTTCAGACGTTGGACTCTATGATAGCTTACATGGTTTATGTGGGTTACATGATATCTCCCACAGTCTCACTTCAGTATTCAGAGTATGTAAGTTCAGGTTTGCATTACCAAGTATACAGTTATTCAGTTATTCAAATATCAGTCATTCAGTTATACATATTATTTCAGTACATGCTTATTCTTGGTCGTTCATTCTCAATTTTACAGATTCATATTTTCATGATCAGTATCTATACATGACCCTTAATCAGTTTTACATGAGGTTTACATACAATATTCATATTTTATCGCTTCCCAACGTCAATTCTACTTACTCTACATAAGTAAAGATTTAAGAAATTAAGTGTAGTGATTCATCATCTTATTAGATTATGTTTGTTACTCGTGTTTTAAGATACTTCAGCTTTCAGTTTATTTCATTCTCTTGGTGAGTCTACTTGCACTTAAGCATGCATGTTTTAAGATTTTTTATGTAATCAATTTTACTTATTGCATTCACCCCCACTTACTCGGTACATTCTAGAAGTACTGATTCACATATATGTCTATGTGCTACATTATCTCATAATGTAGGTAACATTTGTAGCCTACACGTCATAATCAGACAGTTTACATCTTCAGCCAGCAAGTGATGAGTTTTCCTATTTCGGGACTCCAGTCAGATATTGTTTATTTACTTTATTTTTATTATTCATATGTATTGATTAGTGGTAGTTGGAGGCATGTCCCAGCTATCTACAATCAGTATAGTAGAGGCTTCATAGATAGTCAGTCAGAGTCATAAAATCTAAATTCCAGTTCTCTCTTCAGTTTTATCAGGTTTTACACTTTATCAGTATTTTATTTATCCAGATTACGTCACGATAATGTTTCCGCACAACATATTTAGCTATTTTATTTATTCTAAATCAATTACTCAAGTATCATGTCAATTCATGGGTTAGCTTGGGATCACTTGTCTAAGCACCGTGTTACGACTAGGGGCAGTCTCGGGTCATAACAAGTAGAGTCGCCATTTCTGTTTTATCCCTTTCGAATTTTATATTAAAGAAAGTGGTTTTGACCTTTTAAACTATTTCAAAATTCAAAAAGTTTTCAAAATAATTTTGAGAAATTTATGGAGTCGCCACTTGATTTTTGTAGAAAATATCAAGAAAACTTACACTAATTTCAAAAACTCAAAAATAGAAATAAATCTTTGAAATAAGAAAAACTGAGTAAGGGTTCAACTAACGTTCTAAGAAGATTTTTAAGGCAATTAGGAGCGTCCGTTTAAAAATGGCTCACCAAAAGATCATTTTTTGACTAACTTAAAAAGGGTGACTAACTTTGCAAAAATAAGGTTGCTTTTATAAAATTATTTATTTACATGTTAAAATTGACATTTATTTGTTCAAACAAAAAATAATCTACTTGAATTAGGAAAAAAAGTTACAACATGTTCTACTTAATAGAATATTAATTTTGAGAAAAAAAAATTACGAAACATTCCGCTTAATTCATGGTTAATTTTTGAGAAAACATTACAAAATATTCTACTTGAGAAATATTTTACTTAATTCGTAATTAATCATGAAAATTTAGAATTTAAGAATAAATCAAGGAATATTCTAATTAAGAAAATTAACGCAAAACCTATTTAAACTAGGCTGCACCCTTGAATTTAAAAAGAAAATAAGTTTGCGCTTTTATTGGAAAAAAGAAATTGCATAATTATTTTTTTTATTATATATATAAAAAGGGTCAATTTCGTTATAAATAACACCTTTAAAAAAATGTTAAGGGAATGTCATGTTAAAAATATTTTATCAATTACAGAACGTTAGAATTTACGAGAAGAAAAACTTATCGAATTTAAAGAAAATTATTTTAACCCAAATAGGTCGTTAGTCGAATGAACAAGACAAATGCCATTTGCAAGCAAAAGTGGGCAAATTGATAAACAACAAAATCAGGAGAAAAGCAAGCTTATATTGCACACTTAAAACAGGATGTACGAGGAGCTTTATTCTCTTTTTTTTTTTTATAGACTCTATTTGATAATGCAAAATAGGAGGATCTTCAAAGAGCCCTTAACTTAAAGTTACATCAAAATCATCATGGAACCAGTTACTCAACAAGGTCATCCCCTCAAATCGACATTACCATAGACAACGAAAAGCCTTATTAATAAACAGACTACGTTTATCGCGAGTGAAGAAAATCCTTAGCTCATAAACACGTAAAGAAACAACTAAATTGTAAAATAAATAAGTAATTGGTAACACTTCCCATGCAACAAGACTCCAACCATACAACCATATTCCACAGTTATTCCCAGCAACACCATCCAAACAATCAAGCCACACTAGAATTCACAACAGCGACAAAATCCACGACTTACAAAAGAATAGTGTATAAAAAAAGATGGAGCCTTTACCGGAATTTTGGACAGTGGACCGGGGCAAACAAGTTTGTACCGGTGACAACTTCCATGACCAAAATTCGATTTTTCTTTTACTGAAATTCAAACAAAGTCTTCCATGAATTTGGTTATGTGAGGTTAGAACCTCCAAAAATTTTCCCAAAATCCTCTCATTTTTTCCTATCCCTTGGTGTCTATTTATCGGGGAAATTTAGGGGGGAAACATTAGGTTTCTGATGGATTTCAAATACAAATTTTAAATCCTTTTCCTAAGTATTTGAAATCTACAGTGAGACAAAATAGAGTGAGAGACGTTGCTTTGTTGGTCAAAGAGACGAATTAATTCTTTGCCTGAAATGGTGGGCATGGACTGAGGAGTGAGGAGGATGAAAGCACCTAATTTCTTGGCCATAGATGACTTGCACGGAAGGGGTAAAACTGTAATATGAAGGGGTGGCTAGGTTTTTTTGTCGAAATAGGCGTTTTCATTGCCTGTCTTGGCATTAGTATCGTTTGCTGTTGTTGAAATTGATACGATGTCTATCGGATATTACTGTGTACGTTATTGGGGTTGTTCGCTGGTTATTTGCTATTTATTTTTTGATATTGTTGTCGGCTATTTGTTGTTTGAAGAAGAAAAGCAAATAATTGGCCGGGTCGACGAATTTTGGGCTGGGCGGTTGATTGTTGGGCTGTTGAGGTGCCGATCAACTGATGTGGAATTGGAAAATAATAGAAACTAGCATATCTAAGACTATAATTACAATAAATAGCAATACTATTTCAAAATTACAACTTATAGCAAAAGTAACAATATTTTACCTTCTTTTTAGAGAGGAGCGTGTATTTCTCCATCAGTTTCCCTTTTCCCTTTTTTCACGCAATAGTCACTTCTCTCTCTCCAATTAACCACATCTTCTATTTTTTTTTTTTTGAATTTCTACTTTTATCTCTCAATCTTTTGATAAACAGTGTGCTCCATAGTATTTGCATCTCATCTTTTCACATAATTTATATTTTTTTATTTTTTTCGTATTACTTTCTTCTTCTTCTTCTTCTTTGTGTTTTTTCAGTCAAGGAATGTCGTTCCCGGTGATGGATGGGTTGGTGGCTTCGATTGGACTCTCCGATTTAACGTATTTTTGATAAACACATAGATTATTATTGTCTACAAAAGAAGAGTTTAATTGGTTTCCTCTAATTGCTTATCCATGAGACAGCCTCACAAGCTATGACATTCAGTTTTCAACATTTCTTGTTCTATTAACGTGATTTCCTCATCTTTATTACCGTGATCATGAGTGAAAGTCGTTTTCAAGTGGTTTCTTGCTGAAAAATATTTTATTTTTTTACTATTTTGACGGAAGTACTGTTGTATCTACACTTCCTTAGAGATTCTCTAATCTGTGGTTCATTATAGGATTGAAAAATATTAGGAAGTAAATCCTGATGTTTTCACAATAGTAACTTTCCCATTCCTCTTTGTTGTCATGTTCGGAGACTAAGGACATGGTATATGCTTGTTTCTTGTAAGGCATTTTCGGTGAATTTTCAATGGAGGGAGAGTCTATCCAGCGAATTGCACCGTGACGGTGATCAGCAGTGACAATAATGGCATTTTACCAACGAGTATTAGCAAAAATCAATCACAGGGGTTGAATTTTATTTGATGATTCGCTGATTTTACAGATCCGGTCTTAGCCAGCTTTTATGGGTTTTCCAATGATGTGAAAGCAATGGATCAGTATATTCCGATGAGATTTCTATAATATGTAATTTTTACTGTATAGATATGGATTTGTATTTTGTAATGATAAGATTTGTATTTATATTTGTATTTGTATTTGGTACTGATAAGATTTGTATTTGCTACAATGTAGATATGTATTTGTATTTGGTCTTGTAAAATTTGTATGTATTACAATATAGATATGTATTTTTTTTAGTTGTAATCTTACATTTTATGGACAACACGTTCATCTATGTATTTTTGTCTTTATGAATAATACATATGTTCATTCCAGTTTGCATATGTATTTATGTCCAATCAAAATACATTTTTCAGAAATATGTATGGATTCTTGTTATTTACATGCAGACTTGTTTTACTAACGCATATGTATTTTACTAATTATTTTGACATTTAAATGTTATACATAGTACAGTTTAGATATATATTTAGATTTTTGATGTTTAAACTTTTCAAATAGAATATTTTGGTGGTTTGTTTATGTAAATGTTAGCAATATGTCTTTATTAACTTTTGTTGTATCCAGTTTTTGCATATGTATCCATGTCTAATGCATATGTATTTTCCATTTATGCTTATATATGCATATGTTTTTTTTTACAGATTTGCATATATATTTTTGAACAATACTTAGTTATTGTATTGTTATGCACAAGTCCATATAGATTTATGAGTCATATGTATTTATTAATAATACATATGTTCATTCCAGTGTACATATGTATTTTTACTAATGCATAGATATTTTACAAGTTTGTAGGTATTTGTTTTATGATATGCATATGTATATACAATTGTCCGAATATGTATTTTTCTGCAATGCATATGTCTATATAATTGTCCAGTTAAATACATACAGATCTTACCATATATATATGCATTTATGACTAATGCATACGTATTTTTCAGTTATGAAAAATACATACGTTCATCCCAATTATGACTAAATACATATTTATGAATAATTCATATGTTCATTCCAGTTTGCATATGTATATATGTCTAATACAAATACATTTTTTCAGAAATACGTATGGATCTTTGTTATTACATGCAGATGTGTTTTACTAATGCATATGTATTTTACTAGTATGAATATATATTTTTCATGATATGCATATGTATATATATATATATATATATATATATATATATATATATATGTCTTACAAAATATATTCAAAATAAATTAAGTTAATCAAGCTCGGTAAAATAAATGCAACATTAAAACTATAACAAGTTCAATAACAAGTTCAAAATTTAGAAAAACGTAATTCTCAATGAAAAAATTCAATAATTATCTTTTGACTAAATACATCAACAAACTTTTCATTTGTTGTATTTCCTATATGAAAGTCTATTGTGACCTTTAACCACACATGAACTACAATAATTTTTATTTTTCTTTCCGAACATATCTCTTCCGGATTTTTCATGATCCTTCTTTGGAGGTCTTCCAGAGGGCCGCTTGTGTTTTGGGGGCAAAACTACCTCCTCCAATATTTTCTGTGGTTTTACCCAGTCATCTTTATGTGGTAGAGGATAAATTAGAAGATCATACGTTCTCAAGACAGTTTCTTTCACCGCATTCTTCTTTTAGAATCTCAAAAAACCAAGTCCAAGATGCATCATTTTCATAATTATGTACACCATATGCCAATAGAACTATATGTCCTGCATATAAAAACAAATACATATAAGAGTACATGATTTATAGACACAAAATATTGTATATGTATATTATAAATACATATTGCTGGAAACATACATAACTGCTAGTGAACGCATAACCATACTGCATATGTATATTATAAATACATACTGCTGGAAATTTATGTAACTTCCAGTGAACACATAAACATGTTGCATATGTATATTATAAATACATGTAGCTGGAAACATTTGTAACTGCCACTGAACACATAAACATACTGTATATGTATATTTTAAATACATACAGCTGAAAACATATGTAACTGCCAGTGAACATATAAACGGAGTGCATATGTATATTATAAATACATACATCTGGAAACAAATATAAGTTTAAATAGCAGTTATCCTCGACTAAAATTTAAATTCAAGTAATAAATTTACTTGATTCAAATGGCTGACAAAATTTCATTTAGGATATTGACAAGAGGTACTGAACTAATTAATGGTTGTACATTGTCATTTGATTTTTGCGTTTCTCAAATAGATAATGACAATACAGGTATTGTAGTAGAGTTGGAAGAGGAGAGATTGAGAGCATAGTCATGTACAAATAATCGTAATGAGCATGCTAATATGAAAATTTGCATGGAAGATTTACAATCAAAAAAGGAATTACTTGATACTTTTGAAATATCGATGGTCGATACAGGTGTACCAAAAACAAAAGGACAAGGAAAATACATTAGCTCTACTAACAAAGAAGAGGGCAACTTTCATAAATCCCAACTATTTAGTACATAATTACACCATATTCCCACTCTTTTCAAAATTACATAAAGTCTCAAATTTTGAACTATCGGATACATTACCTTCTGGATACATCACTTTTTGATGCACAATTAATCATCAAATTTATTAGAAACATAGATCTCATTCTGCTATATAAGTTTTTGTATCAGAAACACAAAAAATTGATATATATTTGTTTATCATATTTTCAACCAAATACATCATTCTTATGTATTTGTACACAAAAATTAGTACGATCCATACCATGAAACATCCGGACTCTCTGATGCTTGGATAGAGAATGAAACGAGCCCATAAGACCCCTAAATCGAATATAACCTCTTTAGGTTGGGTTGGAATGGGTTGGGGGCATTTTTGGACTTAGAAAAGGCCCGTGCAACATGAAAGGAGCACTACACAGCAGCCCTACGCCATGAGGACTACCGTAATGGGCTACTACCTAGAAATCATGGTGATCCCCGTGCCACGGTGGGGATGGATCGCGATGGGAGTCACGCAGCGTGGTGTCCCTCTCACGGTAGGGGTCGCGTCGCTAGGCTAACCCCACGTGATGGGTGTCGCACCTCACCCCCTCTTTTTGTGTCGATAATGCTCTATTTTGGTTATATTTTAAGGGTATTAGGGTCTTTTCACACTCTTAAGTCATTTTCAATCCTTTATGTACATGTATAGGGCCTTAAAAATAACTTTACACCTCAGAAATCTCCTTATCATCATTCAAATTGCAAGAAAGGAGAAAACCACCCAGGGTTTAAGATTTCTAAGCTCCAAGGGTCAATTTAAACTACGTTTTCTCTATTACAAGGTATGTAGAACTATCCTAACACTCATGGTGTAAGTATGATATTTTGATAAACTTTAAATTGCATAGGTACATACATTATGGGTTTTGAAATTATTTAAAGAGCATGTATTATGAATCCTTTTTATGATGAAATTTTATATTTTCTATGGAGTTTCTCTATAAACTTGAGATGTTATTCATGTGCATATATGTTAAGGATTATGAGAATTGATTTAAGAGCATGATTTACGAAATTTCCTCTTTCATGATGAAACCTATTT
>NC_061121.1:25199720-25216019 GCF_002878395.1 Capsicum annuum | reverse complement strand
ATGTTTTAGTTTATCCTCCGCTTTACACATATGAAATATCTTTATGATAGTATGCTAGGGGGTATTCCTGAGGTGCCCGTTATGGCCAGATCCTCGGCTCGGGTCGTGACAAGATTGGTATCAGAGAAATGTTCTGGGTTCTTAGGGTATCTACAAAGTATTGTCGTGTAGAGTCCTTCTTATATGTGTATAGCATGTCACACTTATAAGAAGGAGGCTATGAAGCATTTAAGAATGTTCCCCTTTCCTTATGTATTAGTTTGCGGTACGGAGTCTAGTTTCAATAAAATTCTCATAACTCCTGACTTTCCATATTTCAAATCATGCCTCCCCGAAGATCAAATGGCCTTAAAGCCTCAATTAGAACCTCCCACCAAATGTTGATGAGGTCCACCCCACTCATGGGATGCAAACCCGGTACCGAGCCTATAATCCAAAATTTACTGCCCTTCTGAGAGTTTCACCAGTCCCAACTAGTCCTTCTCAATCTCCTCGAGATAGTTCAATTGTACTCAGTTTCCTCAGATAAAAGTCTCAAATATTAAGTTCCGTCAGTCTATTCTTATGCTTGATCAGCTTGTAGCATCACAGTCCCATCGGTCTGAAAATTTCAATTCTAACACTAGATCTTTTGGGATCACTCCAGTTGGTTAATTCATGACGTTGAACCTACCCATTTTTATGGGAACCAAGATAGAGGAGGATCCTTAAAGGTTTATGGATAAGATAAAGAAAATATTTAGAATCATGCATGCTAGTGATATAGAGGGGGCAGAGTTTGTGGTTTACCAGTGATATGATGAGTGGGAAAATTTAAAAGGGGAGGATATTGAACAAGCGGTATAGAAAGAGTTTTTGGATGCTTTCTTGGATCATTTCTTTCATCAAGAATTGAGAAAAGCTAAGGCTAAGGATTTTGTTAATCTGAGGTAGGGAAAGATGAGTGTCAAGGAATATGCTGTGAAATTCACCCAGCTATCCTTCTATGCCCTAAAATTGGTGTCTAATATGAGGTCTCATATGAGAAAGTTTGCATTCGATCTTTCTAATGACGTAGTGTTAGAGTGCAAGGGGGCAATGTTGAATAATGATATGAATATCTCCAGGTTGGTGGTATATATACAATAAGTGGAGGAGAAAAAAAGAGGCAAACAGAGGTAGAGGACAGGCAAGTTAAGATATTTAAGTCTGCAGATCAGGATACTAGTCAACAGCAGGGTGGAAAATGGGGCAAAAAATCATCCACGAAGAAATTTAGGAGCAATTTTCAGTCATCGGCTAATGCGCATACACCCAAACCTTTTGGTGAACAGAGGTTCCATCCCTGTAGCGGGCCTTGAATTCAGGGCACTCAGTATTAAGGGAGTATGACTCAGCCCTTTAGGTCACACCCTCATTGTAACACTTGTTAAAATAATTACCCAGGTAAATGCTATTTTGGAAGTAAGTTGTGCTATATATGAGGCCAGTCAGGCTATTTTCAAAGAGATTGTCCCTTATCTAAAGGAAGATTTATGTCCATTAAGACCCCAGCTACTCCATCAGAGCCGTCATCTAAAAATACTACGTCAAGTACAGGCAGTGGTCACAACTATTTGTATGCCTTGACTACTCGACAGGAATCAAAAGCGTCAGTAGATGTTATTATGGGTATGTTACAAATCTTCTCTCGTGATATCTACATACTATTTGATCCCAAGCCTACTCAATATTATGTGACCCCTTATGTGGAAGTGATTTTTGGTTTTGATCCTGAAGATATTTCTGAATCCTTCTCTCTCTCTACCTTAGTTGGTGACTCTGTTATTGCTAGATAAGTTTATAAAAACTGTGTGGTGTTGGTTTTTCACTGATATATATGGTAGACCTCGTAGAACTAAACATGGTGGATTTTGATGCTATTTTAGAGATAGGTTGGCTCTATTCGTGTTATGATATATTATATTATAGGACCAGAAAGTTCATATTCTATTTTCCTAAAGAGACGGTTATAGAATGGGAAGGATATTTGCTTTCACCTAGAGGGAGGTTCATATATTATCTTAGAGCCCGTACATCCAAAGGATGTTTGTACTATCTTGTTTGGTTCAAAGATTCCAACACTGAAAACCATTCTTTTCAGTCAGTCCTCGTAGTTAACGAATTTACAAAAATCTTTCTTCATGACCTCCCTGGGATACCACTAGATAGGAATATAAACTTTGCCATTATTTGTTACTAGACACTCAACCTATTTCGACTCCGCCGTATAGAATGGATCCTGTGGAATTGAAAGAATAAAAAGAGCAGTAAAAAGATCTTCTTGACAAAGGTTTCATTCGTCCTAGTGTGTCTCTCTAGGGTGCTCTCGTGCTCTTTGTACGTAATAAGGATAGCTCGCTTCATATGTGTATAGATTACCGTCAGCTTACTAGAGCCACTGTTAAGAACAAGTACCCTCTTCCCAAGATTAATGATATTTTTTACCAACTTCAGGGTGCTAGATGTTTCTCTAAGATAGACCTTAGTTCGGGTTATCATCAGTTGAAGGTGAAGGAGACTGACATTCCCAAAATGACTTTTTGAATCTAATATGGTCATTATGAATTCCTAGTTATGTCAATTGTACTGACTAATGCTCCTATAGCATTTATGGACCTCATGAATAGGGTGTTTCGACAGTTTTTGGATCTATTTTTCATACTTTTCATTGATGATATTTTGATTTTCTCTAAGAGTGGAGAGCACCAATCCAATCACCTCCGTGTCACCCTTCAGACTCTTAGAGACCATGATTTGTATGCTAAATTCTCTTGGTGTGAGTTTTGGCTCAATGCAATAGCTTTTGGGGGCATATTATTCTAGTAAAGGGATTAAGGTTGATCCCCAAAAGATTAAAGCAATAAGGAAATGGCCCAGACTCATGACTCCAATCGATATTTAGAGCTTCTTAGGTCTGGCAGGATATTATAAGAGGTTTGTTCAGATTTTTCCCCCTATAACTGCTCCACTTATCGGGTTTACCCAAAAAAAGTTTAAAGTTTTTATGGTTTGAGGCTTATGAGAATAGTTTTGAGAGATTGAAAGACAAGTTGGCTACCACACTAGTTTTGACTCTTCCTGAAGGCACTGAGGGTTTTGTTATTTATTGTGATACATTCCGAGTAGGACTTGGATGTGTACTTATGCAACATGGTAAAGGTGGTAGCCTATTCATCTCGGTAATTAAAATTCCATGAGAATAATTATCCCACCCATGATTTAGAATTGGTGGCTTTGGCTTTTCCACTAAAGATTTAGCATCATTATCTTCGTAGGATACATGTTGATATTTTTACTAATCATAAGTGCTTACAGTACGTGTTCACTCAAAAAGAGTTAAATCTCTGACATAGACGATGGCTTCAGCTATTGAAGAATTACGACATAAGCCTGCACTATCACCTAGGTAAAGCTAAT
This sequence comes from Capsicum annuum, assembly GCF_002878395.1. Lineage (NCBI taxonomy): Eukaryota > Viridiplantae > Streptophyta > Magnoliopsida > Solanales > Solanaceae > Capsicum > Capsicum annuum. The sequence continues at coordinate 25,212,581 of NC_061121.1, read as the reverse complement.
GTGGTTGTTGATGCTCTTAGCGAGTTGTCCATGGGCAGTTTTTCTCATATTGAGAAAGAGAGAAGGAATCTGGTTAAGGATATCCATCAACTTGATAATTTAGGAGTAGGACTCCTAGACTCTGAGTATGGAGGGTTATTCCTATAAGAGGTAGCTAAATCATCCTTATATGCCAAAGTTAAGGAAAAGTAGGATAGAGACCCCATACTGATGTAGATTAAGGGAGATGTTGTCCAGCAAAAGGTTATGGCATTCGGAATTAGAGGAGATGGTATTTTGAGGTACCAAGGTAGGTTGTGTGTTTTGGATGTTGATGGGTTGTGAGAAAGAATTTTAACTGAAACTCATGTTTCCATGTATGTTGTCCATCCTGGCTCCACAAAAATGTACCATGACCTAACAGAGATTTACTGGTGGAATAATATTAAGAGAGATGTTGCTAACTTTGTAGCTAAGTGTTTAAACTGCCAACAAGTGAAGATTGAGCACTTGAGGTCGGGTGGTACCTCCCAAGATATTGTTTTGCCAATGTGGAAATAGGAGATAATCAACATGAACTTTTTTACCCGTCTCCCATGGTCCCATAATCAGTACGATTCCATTTGGGTTATTATTGATAGAATGACCAAGTATGCTCACTTTCTGCCAGTGAGGACTAATTATTTGGGAGAAGATTATACGAATTTATACATTTAAGAGATAATTTGGTTGCATGGATCTCCGTATCCAACTAAGGTACGCAGTTCTCTTCTCAATTTTGGTGGTCTTATCAGAGACATTTAGGTACCCCGGTGAACCTTAGTACCTCTTTCAATCCTCAAACGGATGGGCAAGCAGCGCGTACCATTCAGACTCTAGAAGACATGTTAAGGGAGGGAGTAATTGATTATATGGATAGTTGGGTAGATCACTTGCCACTTATAGAGTTCGTATACAATAACAACTATCATTCTAGCATCCGAATGGCTTCTTTTGAAGTGCTCTATGGTAGGAGATGTAGATCGTTAATTAGCCGGTATGAGGTGGATGAAACCTATTTGTTTGGATATGATCTTGTACACCATATGATGGAAAAGGTGAAAATCATTAAACAGAGTGACTTAAAACAGCTCAAAGTCGCCAAAAGTCCTATGCTGATGTAACAAGAAAGGATTTATAATTTGAGGTTGAAGATTGGGTATTTCGAAAAGTCTCCCCTATAAAGGGAGTCATAACATTTAGAAAGAGGGGAAAGCTTAGTACTTGTTATATAGGTTCTTTTCGCATTACAAGAAGGATTGGTAGTGTCACATACGAGTTAGAATTGCACACAAACATGGATTCATTTCATCTAATTTTCCATGTGTCAATGCTTAAGAAATAGGTTGGAGATCATTCGTTTGTTTTGTCGATCGATGAGATTGATGTAAAGGATTCCTTACCATATGAAGAGGTACCTATAGTGATATTGGATCAACAAGTTCGAAAATTGAGAAGCAAGGAGATAGCTTTGATTAAAGTACTGTAGAGAAATCAAAAGATAGAGGAAGTTACTTGGGAATCGAAGGAGTATATCCATGCAAGGTACCCATCTGTTTTAGAATCGTCGAATGACATCATAGAAGGTACTAATTTCATTTCACCACCTCATTTCATGTAAGTCATTAAATCATAATTATTATGTTTTGAGTCATCATTCAGAGATGAATGATCCCAAAGGGTGATAATGTAAAACCTGGGACTTTTTAATGATTGGATAAAGTATAAAATGAGCCCAGAAGACCCCTAAATCGAAGATAAACCACTTTAGGTTGGGTTGGAATGGGTTAGGGGCGTTATTGGACTTAGAAAAGGCTTGTACGATGTGAATGGAGTACCATGTGATAGCCCCACTACATGAGTGCCACTATATAGGCTACTGCCTAGCCATCAAGGGGAGCCCTGCGCCATGGACAGGACGAATCATGATAGGGGTCGCACCGCGTGGCCTCTCTCTCGCAATGGGGATTGTGCCACAAGGCTAACCCCACACGATGGGGTTGCATCATACCCCCTTCTTTTGCATCAATAATGCTCTATTTTGGTATATTTTAAGGGTATTAGGTTCTTTTCATGACACGACTAACCTGGGGCCTTGTCGTAATGGGCATCTCAGGTCCGACCAGGATTGGAGACTACATCCTTTACCCAACCCAACCTCCAGCTGCCTGCCTTGAGTTGGTTGAATTTTGACCATGTAACAAGACAGTGTAACAGCTCATATAAAGACTCTGGGTTAAGATCACAACCGTGACCGACCCAACGGGGTCCAACCATCCCATACCAGTAATCCAACCATACCAAAACAAGGGCCATAAACCAGGCCATAACCAAGGATGTTTCAAAACATAATATTATTAATCCCAAAATGAAATAGGATGGAACAACCAACAATAGCATCCAATGATGTTAGCCTTTCAACTTATTCCAATGCCAAGGCCAACACCAATACTGATCCCGCCCATTCCAACCCATAGAAGTACCACAAAGACACTAACCAAAAGAGTAATAAAATACGGTTGGGACATGCCCCAAACATAGCCAAAACCAATATCCAAAATAAAATCAAAGTGTCTACAAATATCCATAACATGAAACGGAGACTTCAAAAAGGATGAAAGCTCACCACTTCAGTCCAAACGTTGTACCTTAGTCAATAACTATATAGGATGATTAGAACGGCCAGTTCCTACATAATGTGGGTATACAGCCTCTAATAGATAGGTTAGCGAGTGACCTCTAGCATGATCTCAGGGTAAGGATAAAATAATGTCATTTATAAAACCATCCATATGCACATAACCATATATATATATATATATATATATATATATATATATATATATATATATAAGGGATCGGGTTTAGCATTCCTTTAAAACCTTTACATGGGCTGTGTAGATTTATCGTCCTAACTACCCACGGGCTATATGGGTTCAGCCTCTCCCTGCTGAAAAGGCCCTAGTGCGTGTAGCCTCATGACTAAAGAAGAAAACCTTGGGATGACTAGTACATCCCCCAAACTATAGTGTGACATCATGTACATGGTCAGTAAGACCAACCTCATATCGGCAAATATTATTTTCTAGTTTTGGTCCCCTTGGACCTCCACCTTCCATGGATTTGCTACACACCCTGCCATTATTTACTAATTAAAATCAATTTTCAAATAACCAAACCATTTTCAATTTATTAACCAAGGCCATTGATATTGGAATCATCATACCAATCCTTACTTGCAAGTATCATCCATAGCCAACCATTTCTAGGTTTAAAGGAACTTTCAAGTACCCTTCCATTTACCATATTAAACCACTTGGGGGATTCCATGTACCCCACAAGCATAACCATTATCCATTTATCATTCCAAACCATTTAAACCATGCATAAGTCCTTTACCAAATTTAAAACATGCAAGAGTTCCATTAAAGTAGTCAATGCAATGAACATATCTTTATAAGCATTTTGTTAAACACATTGGGGACATAATATGACCAAGACCAATTCTAATTACCATCAAACCATTCTCATGAACTCCAATTATCCAAAACCACTATTAATTCATATAAAAGCATAATTAAAACCATTGGAAACCATAACCAACCATTTAATATCAAAACCCCAAAATCATATTTTGAAGACCAAAATCATACAATTAATGAAATCATGAAAACATTCATAAAAACCATGCCTTCAGATAAAGTTAACAATGAGGGAAGAGAACATTCCTTAAACCAATATGATGACGAAAAGAAATCACCAAGATAATCCCTAAAGCAATCCTCTAGGTGAAACTCTAGCTTCCCTTGCCCAAAAGCTTTTGAGAGAATTTTAGAGTGATTAGAAAAGTTTCTAAGTATTAATGAATGGAATAATAGGGTAAATTACCTCCCAAGTAGGTTAGAAGTCGTGGTACCTTATTAGGATAAGTGGGAAAATGTCCAGAATACCCCCACTTAAGTTGCACCAAAATCTCATCACAGGGGTACGACTGACCCACACGATTCATACCCACAAATACGAGTGGTACCCTCTACTTGTGCTCTAAGCCTCAACCTTTGGATTAAATACTGTTCAACATACGACTCATCCAACTAAGTCGTATCCAAATCATATGATCCGTACCTTTCATCCGTACCCCTGGCAGATTTAAACCCAAGGAAGATTTAGATATTGTCCACCATACGAGTGTTGGATATGACTTATACCCTAACTTACGGCTCATGGTGAGCCACTTGTACTCAGATCCAACCTAAGTACCTAAGTCTAAGAATAAGTTATAGAACAAAACAATCTGTGACCACCAATACGACTCGTACCCCTAAGTCGTATCCATTCCAGTAACCAAAATTCATCCCACCAACCAACACTAGTCATGAATCATGTAATCAGTATAACATTCTACTTCAGAATAGCCAATAATAGTGGACCCCTCATAAAAGATTTAAATATCATATTAGTAAGTCCCTACTCGAGAGAGATTAATAACAGTATGCTAGTTCTACCTTTTCAATAGTGAGGGTTTTAACGGTAATTAGTAACTATAAGGTGCACCAGTTCTAATGAACCTGCGGTTAGCTATGAAATTCAAATCAAGGTCTACTCCCATTTGTAATTTCTTTCTAATAGAAGATACTCATATGAAAGCATTTTTCAGAATAGTACATTGCATTTAAATTTCATATCGAATCATATTACATATAAACTTGAATAAGATGCATGTCAAGATACTTATGTCTCAAGTAAATGAAATAACTTTCACAATAACAGCATCATATCTCAAATAACCATTTCAATCTCATATCAAGTAAAAAGACTTGGCCCACATGCAATTTCAAAGCATTCAATAACTCTTGTTTCATCAAAATCATGTTTAAAATATGCAAGTTAAGAAATACAAATGATGGTAAGATTACTACTCATAGTACACTTTTCTAAATACAAAATTTGTCACCTTAAACATTTGATATGACTTCCTTCAATCGAATGTATAATCATATTATATCAATCTCGTGTTAATTACCTTACTTTAAGATAATTCATGAGAAAATTAAACTACCTAACCCTCAAAGTTTCATGGTAACTTCGAATTCACCAAATTCCATACCCATAATCACAACTTACTATCTGGTAATTAAATTTCAATATCCAAAATAACTTACCTAGACTAAAAATCACAATAAAGATGTAGGAAAGGATTTACCTTAATCCCAAACCCGAAGCTATGAAATATGTGAATCAAATCTATAGACCACGTTAAGAAACTTAAATTTCTCCTATCCTTCTCCCATAATATTAGCTATCAATGTCTTGGAGTTTTTCCCTTTTTTCCTTCGCTGCGTATTTTCTAGTGCAATAAACAACTTTAATTTTTTTCTTTTGTTGCGTGATTAAGGGTTGGCAGAACCCTTTTGCCTAATAAAATTAAGAAGCCCTCATGTTATGGGCTTAAGGATAAATGCCTTTACTTAATATTATATTAGTTAAGTGGGCTTTCAACCCACAATCTCTCTCTTTCCTTTTTTTGTTCTTTAGTTGTTGAAAATGAGCTTTGGCCTATTTTCTCATATCTTTATTTTTTTTATTTTTCAACTACTAATACTCATTAATTAATGGTATTACATTCTCCCATATTAAGAAATTCAGTTCCCAAATTTTAAAATAAGTGCATACCTGTAAACTGAAACAAGTAAGGATACTTGACTCGCATGTAATTTTTTGACTCCTATGTAGCTTTTTAAATGGTATGGTTCTTCCATCTGAATTTAGCAGACACAGACTCTTTTGACTGTAACCTTCTTACTTGTCTATGAATAACCTCCAGTGGTTCCTCCTCATAGGTTAAGTTCTCATCCAACTGCAAGGACGGTGCTTCGAGCACGCGAAAAGAATCTGATTACACTTCCTTAGCATAGAGACATGAAACACTGGATGGATGAAAGGCATCTCATGAGGAAGTTCCAAATGATATGCCACACCTCCTACTCTATCAAGTATCTCATAAGGTCCTATATATCTTGGGCTCAATTTACCTCTTTTTCCAAATTGCATAACACCTTTTATAGCAGAGACTCATAGAAAAACCTTATTCCCAACTGTGAACACAAAATCTCTTCTCTTTTTATTTGTATAGGAATTTTTTTTGCAACCTCTCTCTAATGAATTGGACCTTTTCCATAGCTTTCTGTACCAAGTTTGGTCCTGAAACCGTAGCTGCTCCAACTTCAAACAAATCGATAGGAGAACGATATCGCCTACCATAGAAGGCTTTATATAGATCCATCTGAATACTTGACTGAAAATTATTATTGTAAGCGAATTCAACTAAGGATAAATAAGTATCCCAACTACCTCCAAAATTAAGAATGCAAACTCTCAAAATATCCTCCAAGATTTGTATAGTACACTCAACTGCTCGTCCATCTACGGATGAAATATAGTACAGAGATTTACTCGGGCACCCAGTGCTTCTTGGAAAGCTCTCCAAAAGCGTGAAGTGAACTGTAATCCTCTGTCAGAAATGATGGAAAATTGAACTCCATAAAGTCGGATATTTCATCCATAAATAACTAATCATATTTCACTCCACTATATGTAGTCTTTATCGACAAGAAGTATGCTGATTTATTAAGTTGGTCTATAATACCTATACATATGCATAACTACTAATGGTTCATGAGATCCTGATTACAAAATCAATGGTAACTCTTTCCCAATTCCAACCTGGAATCCTGGTCTCCTTTAGTAATCATATTGGTTATTGATGATCCACTTTAACCTGCTAACAAGTCAAACAACCAAAAAAAAAGTTAGCAACATCTTTCTTTACACCTTCCTACCAATACAATTGGTTTAGGTTATGATACATCTTGGTAGAGCCAGGGTGAATGGTATATCTAGTGTTGTGAGCTTCCTCAAGGATATCTTGTCTTAACCCATCTGCAGTTGGTACACAATATCAGTTAACCAATAGGAGAACACCATCATAATTAGCATTTATCGTCTTATTTTGACCAGGTAGGACCTCATCTCGATATTTGCACAATTGCACATCGTCATATTGAGTGTCTTTTATGCGTTCTATAAAAAAAGATTTAGCTTGGACATTAGCCAACAATACACATGACTTTCCAACACCAAAGTTTCTGCATATCTTCTGCCAATTGTCTCTTTTAAGGGGCTATATGCGCCAAACTGCCCATAGATTTCCCGCTCAAAGTATCATCCACATCATTAGCTTTTCTAGATTAATATAAGATAGCACAATCATAATCCTTGAGTAGTTCCATCCACCGATGTTGCTGAAGATTTAGATCTCTCTGTCGGAAAATATACTTCAAGCTCTTATGATTGGTATAAATCTCACAAGTTTCACCATATAAGTAATGCCTACAAATCTTAAAAGCAAATACCACTGCGGCCATCTCAAAATCATATATAGAATAGTTCAGCTTGTGATTTTTCAACTACCTCAAAGTATAAGCAATAACATTATCATGTTAAATGAGACCACATCCTAATCCAACCCTCGAAGCAATACAAAATACCTTGAATCCTCCAGAACCTAATGCTAAGGCTAATATTGGTGCAGTTGTCAAACATGTTTTGAGTTTCTGAAAGCTCTACTCACATTCTTCCATCCACTAGAACTCCACATTTTTCTGGGGTAATTTGGTCAATAGAGCTTCTATTTTAGAAAAATCCTACACAAAATGCCTAAAGTAATTTGCCAAACACACAAAGTTATGAATCTCTGTAGGTAAAGTAGGTCTGGGACATTTCTACATTACTTTTATCTTTTTAGAATCTACTGTGATACCATCCTTGGAGACAACATGTCCCAAAAATGATACTGAATCAAACTAAAATTCGTACTTTGAGAACTTAGCATAGAGCTTATGTTCCCTCAATGTCTATAATACAGTCATCAGATGAATTTCATGTTCTTCCTAGCTACAATAATATATCGGAGTATTATCAATGAATACTATCACAAATTTATCTAGAAATGACCTAAACACCCAATTTATCAAGTCCATAAATGCAGCAGGAGTATTGGTTAACCCGAAAGTCATAACAAGAAACTCATAATGCCCATATAGAGTTCAAAATGTTGTCTTGGATATATCTTTCTCATTGATTTTAAGCATATGATAACCAAACCGAAGATCAATCTTCAAAAAATAGACATCCCCTTGCAACTGATCAAATAGGTCCTCTATATGAGGTAACAGATACTTGTTATATATTGTTACCATGTTCAGCTACCTGTAGTCAATACATATTGTTAGAGATCCATCTTTCTTCTTTATAAATAAAACTGGTGCAGTCTATAGTGAAACACTCAGTATGATAAAGCTCTTATCTAGCAAGTCCTATAATTGTTGTTTTAGCTTCTTCGACTCTGTTGGTTCCATGTGATTAGGGGGTATAGATATTGGAATAGTGTCAGGTGTGATGCAACCCAACCGGGGGACTTGTTGTAATGAGCGTACCAAGTCCGATTGGTACCGAAGACTACCCCTGTTACCCAATCCAACCTCTAGCCGCCTGCCCTGAGTTGGCTGAAGTTCGAGCATGTAACAAGGTAGTGTAATAGCTCACATGAAGACTCTGGGATAAGATCACAATCTTGACCGACCCTAGTGAGTCCAACCATCCCATACCAACAATCTAACCATACCAAACAGTACCAAAGGCTATAAACCAGGCCATAACCAAGAAGATTCCAAAACATAGTATAATTAATCCCAAAATGAAATATGATAGAACAGTGAGAAATTATGTCCGATGATGCTAGCCTCAATATCAATACCAATGCTAAGGCTGACATCTGTACCGATCCTTCCCATTCCAACCCATAGCAGTACCATAAAGCATCTAACCAAAAGAGTTATAAAATCCAATTGGGACATGCCCCCAACCATGGCCAAAACCAATATTCAAAATAAAATTAAAGTGTCTATAAATATCTATAACATGAAATAGAGACTTCTAAAAGGATGGAAGCTCACCACTTTAGTCCAAATGCTGATCCCCAAGTCAATTGCTATGTAAGAGGAGTAGTGTGGCTATACAGCCGCCAGTAGACGGTTAGCAGGTGAACGCTACCATGATCACAGGATAAGGATAAAATAATACCATTTATAAAAACAAATAAAACCATCTATATGGACACAACCATACATACATATATATATATATATATATTTATATATCCATGCTGAAAAAGAGGATCGGGTTTAGCATGTCTTTAAAACCTTTACCTGGGTTGTGTATCTTTCCGTCCTAAAACACCCACAGGCTATATGGGTCCATCTCCCCCGCTGAAAGGGCCCCAGTACATGAAGCCGCACGACCAGGGAAGAAAACCTGGGATGACTAGTACATCCCCCAAAATATAGTGTGACATCATGCACACGGTCACCAAAACCAACCTCACATTAGAAAATATGAGTTTCCAGTTTTGGTCCCCTCGAGACCTCCACCTTCCACGGCTTTGCTACACATCCCGCCATTATTTCCCAATTAAAACCAGTACCAAGAAACCAACCAATCCATTTACCATTTATTAACCAAGGCCATTTAGTGGTGGTATCATCATACCGATAATACTTGCAAGTACTAACCATAGTCAACCATATATAGGTTTAGGGAGACTTCATACTGACCATACTTGGAAGTACTAACCATAGCCAGTCTTATATAGGTTTAAGGGGACTTCCAAGTGCCCTTCCATTTACCATATTAAACCACTTGGGGAATTCTATGTACCCGTCAAGCATAACCATTTGCCTATTTACCTTTCCAAGACATTTAAACCATGCATAATCCCTTTACCTAATTTTAAAACAAACAAGAGTTCCATTAAAAGTACTCAATGCAATGAAAATAATATTATAGTCATTTTATCAAATACATTGGGGCATAGTATAACCAAATCTAATTCCCATTACCATTTAACCATTCCCATGCAATACAATTATCCAAAACCACCATTAATGCACATAAAGCATAATTAAAACCATTGAAAACCATAACCAACCATTTAATATCAAAACCCCCAAATCATATTTGAAAACAAAAATCATACAATCAATGAAGTCATGAAAACATTCATAAAACTAAGCTTTTAGATAGAATTAACAATGAGAGAAGAGAACATGCCTTAAACCAAGATGATCATGAAAAGAAATCACCAAGACAAGCCTCAAATCAATCCTCTAGTTGAAACCCTAGCTTCCCTTGCCCAAAATCTTCTGAGAAAATATACAGAGTATTTAGAAGAGTTTCTAAGTATTAATGAATAGATAATAGGGTAAATAACATCCCAATTAGGTTATAAGTCATGGGACCTTATTATGGTAAGTGGGGAAATATCCAGAATACCCCTACTTAAGTTTCACCAAAATCCCATCACAGGGGTACGATTGACCCTCACAAGTCGTACCCACCAATACGAGAGGTACCCTCCGCTCGTACCCTAGCCTCAACCTTTAGATCCAACACTGTCCAGCATACGACTCATCTAACCAAGTCATATCCAAATCATATAATATATACCCTTCTTTCTTATCCCTGGCAGATTTAAACCCAGGGATGATTAGACATTGTCTACCATACGAGTCATGGGTATGACTCGTACCCTAGCTTATGGCTCATGGTAAGCCACTCGTACTCAGATTCAACCTAAAAAAGCAAGTCTAAGATTAAGTTAAGGAACCACACAATCCGTAACCACCAATACAACTCATACCCCTAAGTTTTATCCATTCTGGTAGCCAAAATCTATCCCACCAACCAACACTGGTCAGCATATGATTGGACCATACTATTCGTACCCCAATATACAGCTAGTACACTCGAGTCTTATTGGGTTCAGAGACCAAAATTTTAGGGAATTTTCTAAGGTCCAGAAACTAGGGTGTTTTAGTGTCCCCCACTAGGAACATTTATCCCCAAATGACGGACAAGGTAGGGGTAACCACGTGCACGAGTCATTTGCATTATCAAATATATTCCCAATCTTTAACAAAGTTTGAAAACAAAGAGACAGAGATATTAATATTTCCTTTGACTAACTCTAAAAATAAATATGTGTTGAAGACACATACCTTCCGCATGAACCCCAAGAGCAGAAAACAAATGCGGATACTTGGACTTTATGTCCTCCTCCGCTTCCCATGTAGCTTCTTCCACCTTATGGTTTTGCCCAAAGAACCTTAACTGAAGCCACATCCTTGGTCCGCAACTGATGAACCTACCTATCCAAGAACTCAACCGGGACTTCTTCATAAGATAAAGAATCTGTAAGACCCAATCCTTCTAAAGGAACAACTGAAGAAGGATCACTAATGCACTTCCTCAACATGGAAAGATAAAAGACTGGATGAACCAAACTCAAGCTAGAAGGCAACTCCAACTCATAAGTAACATTACCAACTCTCCATAAAATCTCACAAGGACCAACATATCTAGAACTGGGCTTCCCCTTCTTACCAAACTGTACTACCCCCTTCATAGGAGATACCTTAAGGAAAATCTTATCCCCAACCTCAAACTCCAAGTATCTATACCTAACATCCACATAGGACTTTTGCCGACTTTGGGCAACCTTAAGCCTCTCCCGAATCACCTTCACCTTCTCCATAGCCTGGTAAACCAAGTCGGGACCAAATATATCTTTGTTCCTAAGCTTAAACCAACCAATAGGAGATCTACACCTCCTACCATACAATGCCTCAAAAGAGGCCATACTAATTCTAGAATGATAGCTATTGTTGTAATCAAACTCTATCAAAAGTAGATTCTCAACCCAATTGCCACCATAATCAATCACACAGGCCCGAAGCATATCCTCCAATATCTGAATAGTTCTTACCGTTTATCCATCCATCTGTGGGTGGAAAACGGTACTCAGACTAACCTTAGTCCCCAACCCTTTCTGGAAAGACTGCCATAAGTAAGATGTAAAATATGCGCCATAATTAGAAATAATTAAAATAGGAACCCCATGCAGCTTCACAATCTCCTGATGATACAACTTCGTATAATCCTTCATCAAGAAGGTAGTCCACACTGGCAAAATCTGAGCAGACTTAGTCATCCTATCCAGGATGACCCAAATCGAATCATATGTATTCTGAGACCTAGGAAGACTCACTTCCCATCTCCATTCGGGTAAATCAGTTTCTTGATTCAACCCTCCTGGCCTCATCTTGTCAACCTTAACCTGTTGACACACCATGCACTTGGCCACAAAATCAGCCACATACCTCTTTATACCATTCCACCAATAGATCTCCTTGAGATCATGATACATCTTAGTCGAGCTGGGATGAACAACATAGCATGACTCATGTGCCTCAAACAAAATTCTTTGTCACATCTTATCGACATCAAAAACACACAACCTCCATTGGTATCATAAAGTATCATAACCACCAATCTCAAAAATCACTACCTTCTGCCTACCAACGATACTCTTGATTTTCATCAAGATAGGATCTATCACTTGTTTCTCCTTAATCTCTGCACCAAGAGATGATCGAACCACTTCTTAGACCACCACACCACCATCCTTGGAGTCCAAGAGGTGAACTCTAAGATTAGCCAAGCGGTGAATATCCTTCACCAATTCCCACTATCCTTCCTCTACATAAGCGAAACTCCTCATGGATAACCTGCTAAGAGCATCAGCAACCACGTTAGCCTTACCTGGGTGGTAGTGAAAACTCATATCAAAGCCCTTGAGAAGTCAAGCCATCTCCTCTGCCTGAGATTAAGCTCCTTCTAAGTGAACACATACTGTAGACTCTTATGATCAGAAAAGATATCCACGTG
>NC_061121.1:25184708-25196720 GCF_002878395.1 Capsicum annuum | reverse complement strand
GAACACATACTGTAGACTCTTATGATCAGAAAAGATATCCACGTGAACACCATACAAATAATGGCGCCATATTTTCAAAGCAGACACAACTGCCAACAGCTCCAAATCATGAGTAGGATAATTCCTCTCATACACTTTCAACTGCCTGGAAGCATAGGCAATCACCTTCTATGTTGCATCAACACACAACCAATCCCTACCCGAGATGCATCACAATAAATCGCGAACCCATCATTACCTTCTAGAAAAGTCAAAATTAGAGCTAAAGTTAACTTATCCTTCAACTTCTCGAAACTCCCTTCATAAGTATCTGACCAAGAAAACTTGACCTTCTTCAGAGTCAACTTAGTCAAAGGAGCAATTATCAAAAAAAAGCTTTCCATAAACCACCTATAATACTCGGCTAAACCCAAGAAGCTCGGAATGTCGGATGGAGTAGTGGGTCTAGGCCACATCTTCACCAGAATAACATTTTGTGGATCCACCATGATCTCTTCACTAGAAATAATGTGACTCAAGAAATTACAGTATTTAACCAAAACACACATTTAGAGAACTTGGTATGCAATTGTTGTTCTATTAAGGTATGCAACACCACACAGAGGAGATTAGCATGATCCACCTCACTCTTAGAATAGACCAGAATGTCATTAATGAACACAATAACAAAGAGATCTAAATACAGATGAAAACCTTGTTCATCTGATTCATAAATAATGTCAAAGCATTAGTCAACCCAAATGACATCACCAAAAATTCAAAGTGCCCCTATCGAGTACGAAAAGCCATCTTAGGGAAATCCATCTCCCAAATCTTTAGCTGATGGTTACCAGACCAAAGATCTATCTTAGAAAAGAACTTGGCACCTTGCGACTGATCAAACAGATCATCTATCCTTGGAAAAGAATACTTGTCTTTGACCATCACCTTGTTCAACTGCCTATAGTCAATGCACATACGAAGGGAACCATCCTTCTTGCACAGAAACAATACCAATACACCTTACGGAGATATACTAGGATGAATATACCCCTTATCTAGAAGATTCTTAAGCTGATCCTTGAGTTTCCTGAACTCTGTCAGAGCCATTCTATACGAAGGAATATAAATTGGACGAGTGTCCGGAACTAGATCAATTTCAAAATCAATTTCCCTATCTGGAGGAACACCAGAAAGATCATCTGAAAAGACCTCTGGAAACTCATTAACCACTGGAACTGACTAGAAAAATGGACCTTTTGAGTTAGAATCTTTAACCCGGACCAAGTGATAAAGAAAACCTTTAGAGATTAACCTCCGAGCTCTAACTTAAGAAATAAATCTACCCCTAGGAGCTAAAGAACCACCCTCTCATTCTATAATCGGTTCACCAGGTAACCGAAAGATAACCCTACGGGTCCAACAATCTAAGGATGCATTCCAATCCATCTTCAAAATAACATCAAAATCTACCATACCCAACTCAAACAGATCCACCAAGGTCTGCTTTCGACCAAAAGATACCACATACCCCCTATAGACTCTCTTAGCAATAATCGAGTCACCTACTGGGTAAAAATAAAAAAAGAATTCAAAATAACTTCTGAATCAAAACCAAAAAATACAGTCACATAAGGAGTCACATAGGAGAGAGTGGACCCTGGGTCAAGCAAACAATATATGTCATAAGATAAAAGCTATAACATATTAGTAATGACATCAGGTGATGCCGTAAATTCCTGTCGGGATGCGAAAACATGCAACCTGTTCCGACCAACACTAGAACCAGAAAAAGTAACAGAAGTAGATGCAACACTACCTGGTGTCGGAGCAGAAGATGAAGCCACAAGAATCTTATTCGTCCCTGTAGAAACCTTATTAGCTGGATAATCCCTAAGCTGATAGCCTGCCTAGCCATACGTGAAGTATTTTTACCTTTCTTCATCACAATAACCCCGATGAGGACGACCACATAACCGACAAGGAGGGCATGAAGAAACTGACTAACCTCTGTTTGCCTAAGATTGGGCACCCTGTGCCCGAAAATTGTCACCACCTTAATGATTCCTGTCGATCGATTAGTAAGGAGCACTGGCAGAAGAGAATAAACAAAAACTCCCCCACTTCTTTTTTTGTCATTTGCCACCATCCCGACTACCCTAAGACTAAGCACCTCCCTGGTCAGAAAACCTGCTCCTCTTACCCTGCCTATCCCAAAACTCCGTCTGCTTTCTCTATCCTCCACTTGCTGCATGTGAACAGTCAACCTAGAGATGTCCATATCTTTAATCAGCAAGGCAATCTTTATCTCTAAAATCAGATCTTGCTTCAACCCAGAAGCGAACTTCCTTATTCTTTCCTGTATGTCAGTAACTAAATTAGGGTCATACCTTGGCAATTGGTGAAACTTTAAAGAATATTCCTTAATAGACATCCTCCAATGCTTGAGGTTCACAAACTCCTCCATCTTTGTTTCCCTCAAGTTTTGGGGAAAGAAACGATCTAAGAAGTCCTTAGAAAAAGTATCCCATAAGATTGATTCTTCTACCTAACCCCTATCCCCTTCCCACTCTTCATATTGCTTATATACAACATCTTTAAGCTGATAAGTTGCAAAGTTTACCCCTTCCATATTGATAGCCTGCATCACCAGAAATATCTTTTCTATTTCATCTAAGAAGCCCTGTGGATCCTCCTCCACCTTCACTCCAAGCACCCATCGCACCCCACTTAGCCTGAGCAGCGACCATCTAAGCAATAACATAAATAGACTGATGAAATTTTGTATTAGTCACCTCACCTTGAGGAGGATTAGTAACAACCAGTGGAACTCCAGAACTATTAAGAATAGGATCATGAGATCGAAGATGAACTCCAGAAGTAGGATGCACCCCTTCAACATTACCCCAAATAGGATAGAAGGATTTCTTTATATTCCAGATATACGAGGCATGGTCTAAAAAAAGAACAAACAAGGATTAGAGAACTATCAAAGTGTCAAGAAATATCCATAACATGAAATAGAGCCTTTTGAAAGAAGAAAAGCTCACCGCTTCAGTCTAAATATTGATCCCTAGGTCAATCTTATGTAGGAAGAGTAGAACGACCGGTTCCTGCATAGCGTGGATATACAGCCACCAGTAGACAAGTTAGCGGGTGAATGGTAGCATGATCTCAGGATAAGGATAAAACAATGCTATTTATAAAACCAAATAAAACCATCCATAAGTACACAACCATACATATATATATCCATGCCGATAAAGGGATCGGGTTTAGCATGCCTTTAAAACCTTTACCTGGGTTGTGTAGCTTTGCCGTCTTAAACTACCCACTGGCTATATGGGTTCAACTCCCTCTGATGAAAGGGCCCAGTGCTTGAAACCGCATGAACATAGAAGAAAACCTGGGATAACTAGTACATCCCCTAAAATATAGTGTGACATCATGCACATAGTCACCAATACTAACTTCACATCGGCAAATATGAGTTTCTAGTTCTAGTCCCCGCGGGACCTCCACCTTCCACGACTTTACTACACATCCCGCCACTATTCCCCATTTAAAACCATTTTCAAGCAACCAGCCAATCGATTTACCATTTATTAACCAAGTCTATTTAGTGGTGGTATCGTCATACTGGCCACACTTAGAAGTACTATCCAAAGCCAACCATATATAGGTTTAAGGGGACTTCCAAGTGCCCTTCCATTTACCATATTAAACCATTTGGGGGATTCCATGTACCCCTCAAGCATAACCATTTAGCCATTCACCTTTCCAAGCCATTTAAACCATACATAATCCCTTTACCAAGTTTGAAAACGAGCAAGAGTTCTATTAAAAGTACTCAATGCAATGAAAACATTATTATAGGCATTTTGTCAAACACATTGGGTGCATAGTATAACCAAAACCAATTCCAATTACCATTTAACCATTCCAATGCAATCCAATTATCCAAAACCACCATTAATGCAAATAAAGCATAATTAAAACTATGGAAAACCATAACCAACCATTTAATATCAAAACCCCAAAATCATATTTGAAAATAAACATCATACAATCAATAAAGTCATGAAAACATTTATAAAACCATGTTTTTAGATAAAATTAACAGTGAGGGAAGAGAACATGCCTTAAACCAAGATGATGATGGAAAGAAATAACCAAGACAAGCCCCAAATCAATCCTCTAGTTGAAACCCTAGCTTTCCTTGCCCAAAATTTTTTGAGAGAATTTTAGAGTGTTTAGAAAAGTTTTTAAGTGTTAATGAATGAAATAATAGGGTAAATAATCTCTCAAGTTGGTTAGAAGTCGTGGGACCTTATTAGGGTAACTGGGATAATGTCCAGAATACCCCCACTTAAGTTGCACCAAACTCCCATCATAGGGTTACTACAGACACTCACAAGGCATACCCTCCAATACAAGTGGTACCCTCCGCTCGTACCCTAGCCTCAACCTTTGGATCCAACACTGTCCAACATATGACTCATCCAACCAAGTCATATCCAAAGCATACAATCCATGCTCTTCATCCGTATCCCTGGCAGATTTAAACCTTATAAAGATTTAGACACTGTCCACCATACGAGTCCTAGGTACGACTCGTACCCTGGTTTAAGGCTCATGTGAGCCACTCGTACTCATATCCAACCAAATTAACTAAGTCTAAGATTAAGTTAAGGAACTAAATGATCTGTAACCACTAATACGACTCGTACCCCTGAGTCGTATTTATTTTGGTAACCCAAATTCATCCCACCAACCAACACTGATCAGCAAACGATTGTACCATACCATCTATACCCCAACATACAGCTCATACCCTCGAGTCGTATTGGGTCTAGAGACCAAAATTCTCTAGAATTTTCTAAGGTCTAAAAACCAGGGTGTTTTAAGATGCCCAATCCATACCAAAGTCTATCTCTTGTACTGGAGATAATCCTAGAAACTCCTTAGGAAAAACACCAGAAAATTCTATCACAACAGGTAGTTCCACCAAACTAACTACTCCTACACTAACATCACTTATCATAGATAAGAGAATTATGTAACCTTTCTTCAATAGTCGTTGGGCCCTTATTGAAGATATAAATTTACCAACCTCTTGAACTTGACCCCCTTCTAATTCAAAACTAAGTTCATTAGGTATCTCAAACCAAACTACCTTTGCATGATAATTTACAGTGGCATTACAGGAAGATAACCAATACATGCCCATCAACACATCAAAGTCAATCATATCAAGTACCATCAAGTCAACAAGAGTATCCCTACCTCCTACTATAATATGATAATCATGATACACATACTCAACTAAGAAAGAATCTCCCACCGTAGTAGCAATAAAAAAAAGAAAATTTAATATCTCTGGTTGTCTATAAAATCTCACAGCAAAGTATGAGGATACATAAGAGTGGGTAGAAATCGGATCAATCAAAGCATATTCACTAATTGAAAAGACAAAAAGAATATATATAACCACTGCATTCGAGGCCTAAACCTCCTATCTAGTAAGTGAAAAAACTCTTGACTGGCCTCTGCCATTATTTTCTTCTACCTGATTTCTAGCAACCCGATCTCTAATACCTTGACCTCTATTTCTAGTACCTGCAGTATTACGAGTAGCTTGACTAGGTACAGCTAACTGACTAGAACCCTGATAATATTTCTCAGAGTCTAGGGAAATCCCTAATGCGATGACCCAACTAACCACAACGAAAATACTCTCCAGTCAAAACACGACACTGGTCGATATGTGATTTGTCGCAAATCCAGCAGGATGGAGTAGTGGCATACATTTGGCTAGAATTACAATAACCATGAGATGTTAAAGACCCTTGAGTATCCTGTGTAGGAGGTGGCTTGTATGCAGACTGTGAAATTGACTATGTGCTTGTCTGATAGCCCTATTATTTTTCCTGATTTATCGCTCACCAATTTGTATTAAAGTCACCACTGAAAGATCTCGCCACTTAGCCTTATTACGAATATCATAAGTTTCCCGCTCTTCATGACCCTTGTCCTCAATTTTTCTAACAAGATTCACTATCTCATAATAGGTCAAGACTTTTATTTGTTAGGCTACTGCATTATAAAGATGAGCAACCAGTCCATTAACAAACCTCTATACTCGAGTTGCTTCTGTGGATACCAAGTGCAAAGCATATCTAGCTAGATTGAAAAATTTACTATTATAAGTTGACACGTCCGTATATGGACTCTGGACTAATTTCACAAATAATCTGCATATTTTTGCTTTTGACTGTTAGGAAAAAAGTTATCTATGAAGAACTTAGTGAACTTATCCCATGTCAGTGATGCTGCTCCAGCAGGCCTTCCTAGCAATAATGTATCATACCAAGTGTTAGTCATGTCCTCCAATTTACACGATGCAAGAACCACAATCCTCTCACTAGAACATCCTAGCGCACACAGTGCCTTGAATGTATCATCCAAAAAGCTTTGAGGATCAGCTGAACTATTTGAACCTGTGAATTTTGGTGATTTCAACTTCAAGAAATTCTATAAAAATACGTTCTTATTTCCAAACTTTTAAGTATGAACAAGTGCATGGAACTGTGGTTGTAGATGCACAGAATTGTGCTAACTAATACTCTCCTATCTATCCAATCGGTCGTCCAAGCCCTCTATGGCTCTTTGTATGAAAGCAAGTGCCTTGGCAGTACAACCCTCATGAGATGGTGGAGGTGTACTAGAATTTCTTTTAGGAGTGGGCTATCTTGAAATTCTCGGAGTGGTAATGTGATTCCCTATGGTATCACCACTACCCCTACCTCGACCCCTTCTGTGATCTCTTCATCTTTCCCTACCATTAGTTGCTCGGTTAAGAACCATCTGATTAACAAATAAATATAGTTAGATTCATCTAATTAGTCCTAAATGTCACATACAAAGGGAAGAATGAGAAAGAAAAATAAGACACATCCTATCATGCTCTCGCAAAATCACGATTATGGAAATGGCTGGCAACATAACAATAATTGAGATTTTACTACTACCATGTGCTCCAATAGTGATAGAAATAACATAATAACTTATACCAACTTTGTCACGATCCAAAATAAGATCATGATCGGTGCTAAGGAGGTTAGGACTCCAAAGAAAGGCTCGTCGGAATTCTATAGAAAATCGGGCAAAGTTTCTCCTATTTTTTGGCCTATCAAAAAAATTTCCTATCCCAAATTAACAACACAACAACTAAACATCACAACCAACATACCAATCACCAACAAAATTCACCAAAATCATCAACAATGCACCAATACCACCAAATAACAATACGAAATCGATCTCCAAAAATAAGAGAAAGTCAAATACTACACAAGTTCAAAATAATGAAAGAATATTCAAATTCTAGAGAAGTGACTATGGAGCGACTCTAAGATTTTTCAAGGAAAATAAAATAACAAATAATAAACTGTTACCTACGCGAACAAGTATGGGGCTCACAAGGAATATGCCACTCGAATCTTCTAGCTAATAAAATCATCACTGTCACCTGCGTTCTCTAAAAAATAATAGCAAGGAGTGAAATGCTAGCTCAGTGAGCAATAACACTTAACCACAACCATTTTAATAGGGACAAGTCATAGAACATCTTGAAATAAATGCTCTTTCAGAAAACAGTAACAATAAACAATATCATTTGTTTCATGTAAGCAAGATGAACTAATTGTTTAGTAGTAAACCCAATAAGCATTATATCATATCAAATATTACATATTTGGGAGGTTTCCAAGAATAAATAATGTAATCAGTGTGGCATTCTATTTTAAAATAGTCAATAATAGTGGATCCCTTTTAAAGGAGTCAACTATCATATCACTAGGTCCCTAATCGTGGAAGGTTAGTAACAGTATACTAGTTCTACCTTTCCAATAGCGAGGTTTGTAACAGCAATTAGTAACTACAAGGTGCACCAGGTCTACCAAATTGCCATTAGCTACGGAATTCAAATTAAGGTCTACTCCCATTTATAATTTCTTTCTAATAGTAGATACTCATATGAAAGCATTTTTTGGAATAGTACATTGCATTTAAAGTTCATAGCAAATCATATTACATATAAACTTGAATAAAACACATGTCAAGATACTTATGTCTCAAGTAAATGAAATAACTTTCACAATAACAGTATCATATCTTAGATAACCATTTCAATCTTATATCAAGTAAAAAGGCTTGCCCCACGTGCAATTTCTAAGCATAAAAAATTCTTGTTTCATCAAAATCATGTATAAAATATGCAAGTTAAGAAACACAAATTATGATAAGATTACTACACACAGTACACTTGTAGAAATACCAAATTTGTCACCTCAAACAATTGATACAACTTTATTCAATCGAATCTATAATCACATCATATCAATCTCGTATTAATTACCTCATTTTAGGCTAATTCATGAGAAAATTAGACTATCTGACCCTCAGAGTTTCATGATATCTTCCAATTCATCGAATTTCATATCCATAATCACAGCTTACTGTACATATTTCAATATCCAAAATAAATTGCCTAGACTAGAATCACAATAAAAATGTAGAAAAAGATTTACCTTAATCCCAAACTCGAAGTTATGAAATATGTGAACGAAAATAGTATAAATAAAAAGAAATATTAAATAAAAATATGTAGTATATAAGAATGATTTGATTATATTGTCTAGTTAATTCTTTTATTAAGAAAAATGTGCGACTTAAAAAGACGAGAAGTAAATAAAAAAGGAGGAACTATATAAAAAAAAAGAGAAAATAGAACCAAAAAAAGGACGGATAGATAAAGTATTTTAATAGACCAAGTTAAGAAACTTACTTTTATCCTCTCCTTCTCCCTTAATATTAGCTATCAATGTCTTGGATTTTTTTTTCCCCCTTCGCTGCTTATTTTCCAGTGCAATAGACAGCTTCAATTTTTTTTTTTCTTTTGCTGCGTGATTGAGGGTTGGCAGAACCCTTTTGCCTTAGCAAATTGAGAATCCCTCACGTGATGGGCTTAAGGATAAATGTCTTTACTTAATAGGGAAAATTTCATAAGTAGCAAATTTAAGCGCATAATTAGGAATTTCATAGCAACTGTTTTATAATTACCTGAAATAGCAACGTGTATTTTGTATTTTATAAAGTGTTGCTAGTAAAATACATATACAACAAGATTTATTGTCCTTCTTTTACTCAAATCAGTTGAGTTAAATAAGGAATAATTATCCTATGTGTTTAAAGCTATAAATTCCTATTTCATAAATTACTCTTATTCAAAAGAGTAGATTCATTTCTATAAATTACTCCTATTTAAATTAGTAGATTCTTTTTCTAAATCAAACTCAAATCTGAAGATTATTATCTTCAAAAATTCAAAATAAAGCATCTTTACTGTTTTTTCTCATTTTCACTCTCTTATATCTCTAACTTTTTTTCCTGGTTAGTTTTTTTTTCATCTTCTTTTTTTTATCATTTTTATTTTTTATTTTGATTTATTTTTTCTTTTCTATTTTTTTCCACTTTATTTTCTGTCTTTTATTTCTCTTCTTTTTCATTGTCTTATTTTTTTCCTTTCTCATTTTTTTTCTTTTTCTATTTTCGTTTTCTTCTTCTTTTTTCTGTTTTTTAAAAAAAAATTCACTTTT
Source organism: Capsicum annuum (assembly GCF_002878395.1). Lineage (NCBI taxonomy): Eukaryota > Viridiplantae > Streptophyta > Magnoliopsida > Solanales > Solanaceae > Capsicum > Capsicum annuum. The sequence goes on along the minus strand of NC_061121.1, from coordinate 25,187,082 downwards.
ATTTTCACACTTCTATCTCTAACTGCTATTTATTTTTGATTTTTTTTATTTTGATTTCTTTTTTTTACCATTTTTTCTTTCCACTTTCTTTTCTCTCTTCTATTTTACTTTTTTTTCCTTTTTTATTTTTTTATTTTTCATTTTCTTTTATTTTTCCTTTCTCAGATTTTTGTTTTTCCTTCTCTATTTTCGTTTTCTTCTTCTTTTTTCTATTTTATTTTTTTATTTTTTTCTCTTTTATTTTTACACTTCTATTTCTAGCTTCTACTTCTTTTTCTTCTTTTTTTTTCTTTTTCACTTCTTTTATTTGGATTTTTCATTTCGATTTTGTCTTTTTCTAAAAAAAATTTGTGTCCTTTTATTCTTCTATTTCTAGCTTTTATTTTTGAAAGACAAATATCTATATCACATATATATATTCGAGAAGTTATATAAAATAAATAGACATACAGATCTGCATATGTATTTACAGTACAAAACATACATATATACTTGCATATAATTTACAAAAATACATATCTGACTCATATGTATATATAAACATATAGGACACAAAATCTCTATAACAAAAATGACAACTATATACATATAGGTAATCAAAATATTAAAAATGTATTGTATGAATGTGAAAAAATACTAAAAATAAGATTAGTTTTGAAGTATTGTATGTAAATAACAATACATATCTGGATAAATATATAATAAAAAATAGATATAATTACATTACAAATAACTAATATATGTGCATTTACGTATATGTACTTGCTAAAAAATTTATGTAAATATATATGCATTTGATTTCAATAAAAGATATATTTTCGTATGTGTTATGCAAGATATATGTATAGATCTACATAAAATATATATACAAAGCTAAAAAAATATGGAAAATACATATAACGACCTATGAATACATATGTAGACCTCTAAAATACATATGCGGAACAGAAAAATACATATGCAGAAACTGAAAAATATAGTTAAAATACATATGCACACCTGTAATGTCCAACTGAATTTGAGTTTTTAAAATAATTTTTTTAAATTCAGCTAATATAAATGAGATATTAAAAATAAAACTAAAATTTAAACATTTAAATTAATTTGATTCAACATCAATAATCAAAATATAACTGACAAATTCTAAAAAACTTTCAACATACTACCTGAAATTAATATGTGAAACATAAGAACTGTTCAATGATGTCTCTGTCAACCTACAGTTAACTGTTGTCAAATACAAACTATTCAAAAAAATATCAAACCTCTAGCACTTCAGTGTCTTTTGTTATTCTGATTTTCCTAGCAGGACTCATTGGTATTTTTTCCTCACTTCGTGCCTTATCTTCTTCTTTTATCAAACCATAATTTCACAAAAGTGAAGCATCTCTTGTGCGAAGAAGGTCCGGGTTGTTGTCAACATAAGGAACACCTTCACCATAAGTAAGGCACTCAACGTATGTCACCATATACAACTCACAATCCCTACAAAATACATTTAGTAATAAATTAGTATTTATTACAAAATAAATATACAAACACATACATGTTATATGTATATTCAGTACTTACAAGATTTCACTTGGTTGTATCACTCTTCAATATCGTTGACTATGTGATATCCTATATGTGGTGCAAAATTTGGAAGTGCTCTTGCGATGAATATTTGATCACGCGACACCTACAGACCAAAAAAATTATTGAAATCTATATTTCTTGTTCTTCTCACAATTAAATAATACAAAATACATAGTATGCATATATTTCCTATAAAATCATACTTATTACATTACAAAAAAATACATATATCACTACATATGTATTTTCAGAATACATGTCCGTTCCAGAATATATAAATAAACTCATATGTATTTACAAAATACATATCATAGTAATATTGAACAAACAAATATAAATGCATATCAAATAAATATCTTAACATTGACAAATACAACTCATGTCTTAACACTAACAAATACATATCTTAATAGTAACAAAAACAATTACATATCTTAACAGTAGCAAATACATATCTTAACAGTAACATATACAATTTCATACCTTAACAGTAATAAATACAACTCCATACATATACATATGACTGAACAACACAAAATACATACTACATATCTTAACAATAAAAAAAAAGTACTACAAATACATATGTTACCAATTGAAAAATAAATATTAGCATAATCATATGTATATTAAAAAATACATATACCTGTAGATGACCCATAATCTATACAAATACAAATACAAATACCTCTTCCACTTTTTCTTCTTCAGATTCATATTTAGATGAATTTTGATCAACAGGACTTGGTATTTTACTTGACTTTTCAATTTCGTCTGACTTCCTCTTTTTTACATT